>NC_079204.1:48604284-48904284 GCF_026745355.1 Beta vulgaris subsp. vulgaris | reverse complement strand
ATACCCCCGGGATAGTCTGACTCTCGTTTTTACAGGATTCACGTCGTTCCCCAAGTAACTGGTCATCTTCACCAATCATCAACCTTGACTTTGACTCATCTTCCATTTTACAAGTTTTTACCCGAAATAACTATCATGCCAGAAAAACACGGTTACAATCATATGATAAACATGTGTAAGCAAATTGCACTTGTTTATAATCCCAAAGGTAAGACAAAAGTTTGCTAAAGAGTTGATGGTCTACCTTCAAACCAATGACATAGGCATAATTTACAGAAGGGTTTTTCTATGCCCTTTTTCTCAAATAAATTCTTCTTCCTAATTTCATCATTTCATTGATTGTTTACATCATTACTAATGATTTCTTTCATGATATAGACCTTATATTCGGTTTCTTTGTGTAACCATTATTTGATTATTTTTGCATGCTTTGGCTTGTTTTGGTTTTATAATGAATATTTGATCATATGCATAGCCATTATGATGGCTATGTAAGACCTAAACTACATAACTTCTATATTAGAGATGACTTGATCAAACTTAGAATCCTCATAATATAGTGCTTAAAATCTAATCACCAATTAATAAAGTAGGTTTTACATGCTAATTAACCAACTCTAGCATACTTGTTTATATTCTAGAGTGTTGACATGATTCATGTGATTATTTGAATCACAATGTTACTTATTATTTAACAACTGAAAGGAGTAGGAGTAGTTTCTAAGGAGATTCCAGACTCTTGGTTTAGTCCATAATGTCATCTAAATCCACTTTTCTTCAAGATCAAATATGGAGATATATAAGTTTTATAATGGAAATACATGTGAGTTCCCTAGAACTGCAATTTGATTTCCCCTTCGATTTAAGAATACCAAAATAATTTCTCGCCAACAAATTACATTATTATCCCTGTTGTCAACCTGTCGTGTCAAGTTAAACCACATGCATACAGAACCCCTTATTTGTGCTATAACACATCCTGCATGGCACATAATAAGTTTTGCAATGCCTATATTTTAGTGACTTTTACAGTTATATATGTTAACGCATGAGTCTAATATAATTTTGAGGATTGACTTGTGCATCAATCAGGTAACACTAGTTATACACAAAAAATGAGTCCTTCTACTTTAAAGTTCCCATACATTAACTTGTAGTATGTCTCATTGTCTCTCTATAGGCATTTCCATTATACTAAAAAGCATGGACATTGAGAAACCTTATGAGAACACCCACACCAAAATGCAATTATGTGCATTTTCTTCAAGAGGGAAATGACATCTGTAAATAAGTTGATGTAGGGAATAACATTAATAGCAACAAGAACTTTGAGCCAAGATGAAAAGCACAAGAAAAGGAGTAGATTGAAATTCAATTGGTTAGTTCTTGTCCTTTGGCAAAATACAGCAAAAAGACAGCCCAAAAAGCAAGAAGGCAAGCAAAGATATGTACATGTAAATGTAAATGTAAATGTTTTCACCTTACGCAATGAGGTGATGAAGCTAAGTAAGGCTACAAAGTTGACATGTTAGCTATAAAAACTAGTAGTACTAGTAGAGTAGTGCTACCATCATAACTTCCTCACAATCAACGATCAGAAATTGTCTTTCCAAATATGATGACGGCCCACTAAAAGAGTACAAGATTGACCCTTTAACCGTTAAGTCCGACTCATATGTTTTGGGCTCCACATATTTCATATTTAGATATTTGCATAAAGGAAACAAACAGACAGTGGTTGTCAATTCTGGACCTGAAAGCGACCCACCATGTTGCTAAGTGGTCGGGTCACAACTTAGGATTAACCCACCTTACATCTTTTGAGTGGTAGATATTAACAAAGGTCATGTCCTTTATCAATGGCCCATTCTTGAATAGATGCAGCCCATAAGTCCAGAAAGTAGTGTTAATATCTTTTAAAGAATTTGCCGAAACTATCTTATACTACCTCTGTTTTTTTTTTAGTTGCAACGATTAGACATTTTCTACTCACGCTTTATGTCTAATCGTTGCAACTATAAAAAAAACAGAGGTAGTATATAGGTTCATTTGTTCTGAAAAACACATTATATAGAAGTATGAAAAAAAAACTGTTTTTTCACCAAGTATCCCTGAGGTTTCTTAATATTCACTAGGTACCATCGCATTTTTCAATATTCATCGCGTACCCTTGAGGTTTGGAAAAGTTCCTAAAATGCCCCTACCATCATATTTCCGTTAAATATGACCCTTAAAAAACTTAATTAACCCTAATTTCTAACCCTTTAACCCCTAACCCTCCCACCACCCCCTTCCTCTCCCTCTCCCTCCCACCAGCAGCCCCCCACCCGCCGCACAGCCACTCCCCCCTCCCCTGCAGCAGCCATGAAGTCCCCCTCCCCTTCCTAGTAGAACTCACGCAGCCCCCCTCCTCCTTCAACTCAAACTCCACTACACCGATTCTGTTTTTCAAACCTCCATTTTCAATCTCATCAATGGCTTCCTCACCTTCAGAAAACTACGAAATCTCTGACTCAACCATCAAAATCAGTGTTTCCAAGGCCTTTAAATGCGATAAACATTGAGAATTTTCAAGAGGGCTTGCGCGGCGGAGGGGAGGGGGAGGGGGAGAGGGGCTACACGACGGAGGGGGAGAGGGTTGTGCTGGGTTGGGTGGGGGCCAGGTGGGGTTGTGTGGGGGGCTGGTGTGTTGGGTTAGGATTAGTTAGGATTTTAGGATTAATTAGAGTTAATTAGAATTAATTAGAGCTTAATTAGGGTTAGTTAGAGTTAATTTGGGTTGATATGAATGATTTGGACGGAAACCTAAAAAAGTAATTTTAGGAATTTTTTCCAAACCTCAAGGATACGCGATGAATATTGGAAAACGCGAGGGTACCTGATGAATATTAAGAAACCTCAGAAGTACCTGGTGAAAAAATCGAAAAAAAAAACTACCTCAAAGTAAAAATGTTATAAAAAAAATCCAACTACTGACCAATGACCTTTTACCCCCTTTTGCTCCTTTGACCCAAATTTTTTTTCTCTTCTGAAAGTTGGTATTATAATGTGGTTCATTAGCAAAATTTTGGTGAAAAGGAGCAGGAAAAAGGGATAAAAAAAATATTAACACCGTAAAAGTAGTCGAACGCCTAAATCCGGCCAAAGATAGCCTCTTATGACATTATTACTTTGAAAGATAGTTTCTTACAATTTTCATTAATAAGATAGTTTTCTAGAAAAAACGCATTTCTACAAGGTAATTTTTGACAAAATCTTTCTATTTACTATTTCTATTAGAAAGGAAAAACACCCATAATTTTGGTGCAATTAAACAGGTGCCGATTTCAGGCCTGGGTCCTGGGTAGGGGGTCTACTGTTTGGGTAACTCGACACTAAGTGATTTCCCTCAGAAAAGTGATGCAAAGTGAGCCGGCATAAATGTGCCTTATCAGTCTATAGCCAATAATGCCTCATTAGTCACATGTTACATAAAATTGACGAAATTCACAAAACTTCATTGGTATATCATAATACTACTCAATGTAGTTGTGATGAGGACATCCGAGCAAATTGCAAGTAACATGTTCAAATGGCATCATTGGCTTAAAATGATAAGATCCGCTCGCATTAGTTAAATAGATCAAACCTCGACCTTCTTTCAGTTTTGAACCCTATGCTATCATGGTTGCTAAATACAACATCACTTTACTAATACAACCCTACAAAATATTTAAAATACCCTTTGCCTCAAAACCCACTTTTCTCTAACTACTCTCTCCACTCCTCTCTCTCTTCATCTTCCTCTTCATCCTCTTCAGATTTCCATAGATTTTAACCTATTCTTCCTCTTTAGATTTCCATAGATTTGAACAAATTAGGGCGATTTCCATAGATTATTCATAATTCTCTCTACATCTCTCCATAATTCTCTTTGCAGAGGATGATTTCATTAGAATTGTGCCGTCTCTTTGCAAAGCACTCTAAATTTTTGTATATAAAGTTGTTGACTAGAGAAATTTTGAAGTCGTTTGAACTTTTTTTGGATGGTAAAATCACGTTTGATGTCAAATTTAGTGGTATGCTTTCATATGGTCTGACATATGTTAAAAAATTAAGATTGTATAAATGCTAACCTCTGGATAATCCTATATTTTTTATGATGCCTTCAATTTTCTACGTCTTTAGAGTTATGTTGTATTTCGTGCAAGGTGCACGAAACGGATTCAATTGTTTCGTGCAGATTGCACGAAACGGAATCAATTGTTTCGTGTAGTCTACACGAAACAGACGAATCATGCATTATGAAAAAAATTCACAACTTGAATCATAATTACGAAAAAAGTTCACAAGTTACATCAGATTGAAATTCGATTGGGTCAAAATTATGGTCCATTGAATATCAAATTAAAATTTTTAGATCTTCAATGAAGTTTTTTTTATATCTCTAACAGTTAGAGAGGAGGAGAGAATATTTTTAGAGAGAGAAAGAGTTTTTTAAAAAGAATATGATAATAAGAGTTCTTTGGGTTTTTTTTAAGGCTGCGTTAGTAAAGTGAGGCTGCGTTTAGCAACCCCGCCGCTATAAACTAACAATGGAGTTAGATTGCAGGATTAGAAGACTAGAAGAGAAAAAGAGGACTGCAATTTACATCAAATGTTTTCTCTGGCCAACAGCAACCATCATATCAGCTCTGTGAATGGGATAAAATTTTGACCTTTCACGCGAACTTGTAAGCATTTGCAGTGCTCTGCAGCTAGCGCCTAGCGGTGCAGCCAGTTAGATGGTTGTTCATGCAGGGAGATTCAGGTATACATTGCATTTCGCAACCAAGTCAAAAGAAACATGTTGCTAATAATCAAGTTAGCAGAGCATTTGAGGCAATCCACAAGTAACTGAAGTATGACTCCATGATAAAAAAAATATGAAAAAAAGATAATCAGGGGTGAATATATCTGAGACATATAAATCTCAAACTGAACAGTGAATTTTCAGACATGCATAAGGTTATAATGGCAAGACTTCCTGAAGCTTATAATTATGAAAATATATACATGGTTAAAATTTAATTAGCTAATCTAAATAGGAATGATAAGGGCCCCCACAAAGCCTACAGTTACCAATATACTCCCTCCGTTTCCTAAGGATCTTCCCTCTTTTCGTTTAAGGGTGTTTCCAAAAAATCTTCCCTCTTTTGCTTTATTCCTTATTTGGCAAAACAAATTTCCCTATTTATCCTCTCATGTCACTATCATATGGTCCACCATTATATTAATTCAATTTTACTCCCTTTATCTCTCCTACTTTAACCCCTTTTTATTTGTTTATTTATCTTAACCCCTTTCTCTCTCCTACTTTACTCACACCATGCCCCACACAACTTTTTTCCTTGGTATCTGTAGGAACAGTAAGTGGGAAGATCTTTAGGAAACGGAGGGAGTACTCACTAGACTAGTAAGGTAAAAATTTAGCCAACTAAAATTTAGTCAAACAACCTCACTCTTACATCAAGGCTCCATTTGATAGGGTGTAAAACGTTTTTCTGGAAACTATCTTTCTCTATTTTCAGTTTTACATTGTTTGATTGACAAAAGAGTGTAAAATCATTTTCCCTTGGGGTAAAATTACACTTACAATGATGGAACACCATTTTCCCATCAAAATGAAGGGAAAATTGTTTTCCTTATCTCTTTTGTATATTCCTCTCAATACCTTCTCACTTTCCCTTTCATTTCATTATTTTTCTTACATGGAGCCAAACAACGAAAAACTAATTTTAGAATTGTGTTTTACATTGTAAATTGTTTTTCATGAAAATCATTTTACAGTGAAAATGTTTTACATCCAACCAAACGGAGCCTAAGTGATTGAAATCAAAAAAATTATCAATGACCCAAAAAAATCAACAGAATGATTTTGTCGACACACCATAAATGATTTCATTATTGCACACCAGTATAGTGATATACATTAATACAACAAGATTGAAGCCCATAAAAGTCCAATACCAACCCTTTTTTTGTGGATGGGAAGATGAGGATTCAATCATCCAATGATGAGAAACTGGACGCATCCTCACATGGGAGTTGCGCAAAAAACATCAAATCCGTTCCCCCATGCCAAATTGCCTACCCTCTCTCTTCCCTCTATCCTTAGATTCGACCATCAGCCTAAAAAGGTTTTGGATAATAACAGTGCTTTTTGGTCCACATCTTACAACTTCCATGAATCTTTCCTACTTTCTCGTCCAACTTGATGCTCTGGTTAGGTCTCCACAACATTCATCTTACCTCTCAACCAAAAATTAACTATTTAGAGTTTTTATCTAGAGATTCAACAAAAAATAAGGGAAACATGTCACATCGATAAACACCAGTACTGGGAAACCACATGACATCCCCTTCTCGCACAACCCTATTGCCCAAACTAAAAGGGGCCTCCTAGATAAGAGAAGCATCTAAGATGCTAGATTCCGCACATAATGTCAATCATCTCCGCAAATGACTTGAAAAGGCTCCAGACAAGCTGCTTCTCAGCAAATTGCCCCACCCTGATGTAGCCTCAAAATTCATACTTTCACTGCCCAAGATTAACAGCTGTTCAACAAAATGCACATTCAGTCACTTCTTTCCATCACATGTATACCTATAATGGAAGTATCTATTCTCCTGCGTCAAAAGAATCCACACATATACAGTACAAGACAAACTTACAGGGAGGATCATTAACAGATCTTAAGCCTTGGGGATCTAGAACAGCCAAAAACCACGCACTGCTTCATCTTCATCAACTAAAGAGTTATAGATTGCTATCACAAGCCTGCATATTACATAGTTCATCATTGATAGCAACTGGGTGCATATATACGCACACTTATATACCATCCCACCCCCTTCAAACGCGTGATAATATTTATAAAAGAAAAGACCATGACTAGGAAAGAAAGCAAAAGGTATATGAACTTCCTAAGATAAATCCTATGCATCTTGACATCGATGGAAAATGGTCATATCTTTGCTTATGTCAGATTTTGTACAATACCATCATTTAACAAGGGGACAGCAGTTAACCTACCAATAAGATGGTGACATGGATTCTAGACCATCTAATTAGTATGTAGAATCCATAAAAGGGTAACTCCCAAAGCTTTTTAATTAATTGCTTTGCTGCATAATGGAACCTCCTTGCTTACAGAGTGTAATGTATATAATATTTTTTTTAAAAGGGTGCATGGAGTAAAAAGTATACGCATACTAAAGCACATTTCATAGAGTGTTGGCACATTAAGCACCAAACAGGAGATGTATCAGTCATCAATGCTACCAATCTTATTTCTTAGAATACTTGAACCAACAGATTTCCAATATTTTTTTGATTTTCACACCACTGCAGCACGATGACGTGATGTGCAACAAGTCAAGTGTTGACATCATCATCGAGCATATAAGCCAATCATAAAATGCCTTTCCATCTAAAAGTCGTGTCCAAATAATATTATCATCCATTGCAGTAGATATATAAGTCACGTGATGGAACTTGTAACTTATTATTCCTAACACTTTCTTTGGATAGGAGGGAATGGAGAGAAAGGAAAGGAAAGGGAGGGGAACAAGTCCCGTTGTTTGGATAAGGGATTGGGGGAAGGAAGGCGAGGTAGAGGGAAGGATCTGTGTTCCCTCCCTCTTTAATAGACATCATCCCTCCCAAATTGGAGAGATTACTACCCAAACAAAGTGTAAGAGATAGAGAGGAAGATGAGCAAATATTCAAGATTGGACAAAAAAAAGATCATTAAATCAAACCCAAAATATCATAGTAAGTTCAAATTTACAGTGCGCTATATCAGTTAGATGTCGAATAGCTATTACTTAGAATTCAAGAAAAGAGGAGCGAATATCTAAATCCCCGGGCGTGGATGAGAAGATCGACAAACTGGAAACGGAACCTGTTGGAAATCTATGGCCAGACAGCAAATAAACGAATTCAGAATGGATCTAAAAGTAGCAAAATTTAGATACTACACTATAAGTATGCATGTATGTGTGTCAGCATGTATGTGTGTCAGCATGTGTGTGTATCTGCAAGAGTGCACGCGTGTGTGTGTGTGTCTGTGTGCGTGTATCTGTATCTGCATGTACGCCCGCACAAGCGGGGGTTTGTGTGTGTGTTTGTCTGTGTTTGTGTGTTTATGAATTCATGATATATATACTAATGCTAACTAACAAGAAAATGATAAAAACATATATATGTATGTATGTACTTAAGCATGTGTGGTATAAGTGTATAGCAATTACCTAAAGATAACCAAGAAGAAAAATAATAGGTATAGGACTAGCTTGACAAAACGGTACTTCTTCTCAAGACTAAGTGCTCTGAAAATCTCTGTGACATCAACAAGATGTTCTCCCCTAGTAAACCTGCATAGTTATACGAAGATATGAGTTGATATAATGCGGCAGATGACAGCATAAAGTAAAGACCAACTTTGACACATGTTTACATCTGAATATACAAGCTTGTAAGCTCAACTAAGCTGTTTCAAACTTCCGGTTCAGCTTTGATGCAAATTCTTCATCATTTTCTTAAAATGAGAACCCGTCATTCGGACAAGGGTCACAAGACTCGCAGCTTGAAATGGAACTCTGTAGGAGAGAAAGCCATCTCTCTCGGGAAAGATCCAGAATTTTGGCTCAATTTCACTCCAATGCTTAATTTCACAATTTCCACTCTCTGGTCAATACATTGCAAGCCCAAATGCCTTACAATAGAAATATTGTTTTTCAAGAACCAGGCAAGGACAATACCCAAAAGTACAGAGGACAGGAAATACCTTCAAAGACTCGATCAATTAATTCTCACAGAAAAAGTATGATAACATAAATTTGTAAAGCTCAACCCTATAAAGTGGAAATTTATGGTGGAAGTAAAACTCAGTGTAAGCCCAATAGAGAAGGGAGGGATTAAGAAGCAAAAATTATATACTAGATACCCCTTAGATCTTTAAATAGGTCAACAACTTTTCAGTAATATGCCAAGGACCAGAATTGATTGAAAAAAATTGACTTCTGCAGCACAAAAATCAAACCAAGAAAGTCCTAAGATGTTCAAGAATAGAAGTCGGAAAAGGCTAATGAAATAAAAGAATCAGGAAGAACATGGAGTTAGCCAAAAACTACAGGTTCGAATAAAGATTAGAAGAACACATTTCACAAAAAGTGTGCCAAATCAAGACTTATATTCTGGATATTAATTGAACAATGGCATGGAACAAACAATGAGCAAGTGTCAGGAGTACGTGATACAATATCCACAACCTCTTTGGTTCCTATTTCAACCTCAAAATAGAAAAGGAAGTCACTGAGTTTATAATCCATTCTTAACGGCTGAACATCATGGAGTTAGTTACACCAATTTATCCGTAGCTACCCAGCCATGACTATTACAGGATGACTGCTTTATTGAGGAAAACAGCCTGGTTACATAAAGCAGGACAACCGATCTACTTGTAAAAAAGTTTGTTCCTCCTCTCCACATCTCCCACAACACTCACAAGTCACAAACCACATGACTGCAACAAAAGCAGGTGCCCTAAGGAGTTGCTCTTTCTTTCCCTCCCAGGTCCAAATCCACATATAACTTATATCAAATTCCTATTTTATTGTGTACCTTCTTAAATCCATGCATTTTGTACCAAAAGTCTATGCTGCGGAGACCAGAAAATCGGCCAGCCCTCAATGCAGATTTAGGTATCAACTTTTATGTCCAAATTTACAAAATATAAAAACCAAGACAAATCTAATTGACCTCTTGGAAGGCAATTTTCCACAGGTGCTCAGTTTATCCAACACTGCCATTCAAAGAAAAGTTTTCACAGCAATCACTTTCTTTGGAACCTTATATTTAGCGTGGAAGCTCAGGTGGATTAGGGGAGTCAAAGGAGGTTCTCAAAGTGCATATAGAAATAGTTAAAAAGATAGAACACTAAATGAGTCAACAAAATATTTTCATCAGCATTATCTACGATATAACAGGACTTTAATGAACCTAAAACACATTACCAACTCTCAACACCATGTATTCCTACCAAATCAAAGTTTTGAACAACGATTGACCGTCTATAACATGAATTAAGTCCACCATACGGGAATTGCAAAAGAAGAGAAGCAACAAACACAAAAAGAAGAATAGGCCCTATCCAAAATTTTAAATTTAAAAGTTTTTATCTCGCATGACAAACAAGAGAAAACGCTTGCATCATTTTCTGACTACCGCTTTTTGTGTCACATTGCTATTTCAACTAATAGCAACGTAGTGAGAATCATTTCAACACAAAGGGAGCAAATCTCATAGCTTCTCACTAACCATTAAGTAGCACTGTAACAATGATAAGAAAGATACTCAGGCCAATTCAGCAAAAAGCTGGTTTTTAACCTAGACTACTCGAGGTACTTCTTTATCTCAACACAAACGCAATTTTAGAAGTTCAAATATGCTACTGAAGCCACCAAAGTTGGGTTGTAAAACAATTAATAGCCAAGTAACTCGTCAAAAATTTTGACACATGCTTAGGTCTGTCCAATGTCACTAGATGGTAATCCTTAATCAAACATCCCAATTTCATTCTTCTTTCACTCTTCTTTCTTTGGTTTCTTCTTCTTCTTCATATACCTTAATTATCAACTTAGTACAAACATGCTCTACAGCTACCTCTTGGATCAGCTCCAATAGGCAACATTTGATTTTAAGATGGTTCATATAAGGTACAATATAGATTTTCAGAGCGTCTCCTATGTGATACGTTGCATGCTGTAATAATGGGCTGCCATTATCGATACCTCATTAAGATATAATCTGTATCCCCTCTAAATCCTTACGAGTACCCCCTTAAATGCATTAACATTAACCCCATATAGCTCTACTAATATGAATCAATAACCCCGTGCATACATCGTCGATAGCCCCATTTACGCATTGATGAGACTTAATTCTTGTCATTGTTAAAACTGTAGCATGGTAATAAGCAATACCTTTAAAAATACCTTCATCCACCTACCAAAGAAGCCTCAAAATAAGCTTTTGAATCATGGCTCTTTGATGTATTGACATGATACAGCACTGAAACAAAAGGATTCTAGTCTTCAAGCCTTTGAGTATATATAAATTATAATGCAGCTTGCTTAAAATCTCACGAAACTCAACGACATTTCACGCGATCAACAGAAACCAAACTCCAGGCCCACTTTTCAGCATAGAACCCAACTCAACAACTCCTTAGTAAGTCCCAATTTTACTATTTATCAATTCTGCTCCACATAAAACCCAATGACCACACTTCCACAGCTGAGTCTTTCCTAGTTCGATACGCTAGACTTATGCATCGCCAACCTATCAATTTATGCTCTTATACTTCTATTTTTCTCTATGGGCCGGAATCGGAACCTGAAGCTAGACCACCAATTGCGCAAATGCATAACAATGGCATTCATCAAAATCAAATATTAACAAATCAACCAACATAATTTGTACTTACAATCTTGCATGATAAATTGCAACGGGAAGAGTGACCAAAAACATGAGCCAATGACCAGTAAGAAGAAAAAGAGCACAGAAAGCTGCTTGCAATCCAAATTCTGGTAAAATCATAGAATTTATGTTCGTCGACGATTCGTAGGGATTCATATAATCAGCTTCCAAATCCGACAAACATATCATCTATAACAAACATTAATCACAATGTTATTCAAAAAACAAAGCACAAAAAAAAGCTAAATTTAAACGAAGAAATCAAACTAATGAGAGCAGCAATGAAAAGAGTAAAATTATGAGTAGAAATCTAGGGTTTTGGAAAAATCAAAGTGTTGATGATATAAAATTAACCTGATAAATGAGGAGAACGAGGAGACCAATGTTGGAGATTAGTGCAATTAGCCATAAGATTAAGTCCCAATGCATGGTTTAAGTGAAGATTGATTGAATGAAAGTAGATTTGAAGTGATTGCGAGGAGAGAGAAAGAGACGTTGGAGGGAAAAGGGAAAGTGAGCGAGGAAGAGGAGAAACAAAGAATTGCAGTAGAAACTAGAAAGCTTCTTTTTTAGGGGGGAAAGGTAAACTGAATATAGAAGTTTTTCCTAAGATTATGCCCTAACTGATTTAATTTAAGAAAATTATGATCCAACTAGAGATCGATATTTTGTGATGTCAAAGTATAGTATCCTACTTCCTAAAGATGTTAGATAGTTGGTGGCTCATATAGCTTCTCAATAGATATGGTTTGAGTCGAGGTGACTGTTTTGAATCGAGTTACGAGCGAGTAAATATTACTAAATAAGAATGGGAGGTTCTATAGACATTGAAATGTTCATGGTTAAAATATTATCTACTTGAATGGCAAATTGTAAACAAGCATTTAGAATGGCTATAGAAGCCCATTACGTGTCTCACGAAAAGGTGATATAGTGTTTCATTCGTACTTTAGCATTGTAGGCAAAGTGCGAGAGACATTTACGTGTTTTTCATGTAAAGTGTATTTCGAAAGGACGAAGCATTAAGAAGAGGTTATTATAACAAAATGCTAATTTTAGTTGATAAATCGACTTTTCATATCCAACAAAATCTTCAATTATGTTGATACATGATATTGTGTGCCAACTAAGTGTCTAATTTGATAGTGAATTCGACATTATACGAGTATCCCCAACATGATGGGATCAAGCTCTCTAATAATTTTTTGTTATGAGTTTTCGTCAATGTATTTTGTGTTATTACGGGAAAACTAACTAGTATTTGAGGAACTTTTTCGAAAAAAATTGTTTCCAAGAATATGTGTATATTATAATTATTAATTACTCTTAGAATAAAGTGTTGTTTGATAATTTTTATTCGAATTTTACATAATACATAATTATAGATGTTTTTATTTCAAATGAATGAAAATTTTCATTGATAATAAGTAAAGGTGCTCTTACAATAACAAATTGTCCTAATCAAAAGCAGAGCTAAACTGCAAAATAAGTAAATTATAATTCCCATTCTACTATCAAGTTTGAGTTCAGCCGACTTTTGTAGCACAAGAAAATCTTGATATGATGTGACATAGATATGTCACCATTGGAATTTCACATAACGTACAGTTGCTTTTTTAAATTTAATTTTCATTTATTATTTTCATATAATTCATACTAATTTGTACACAATTGCTCTTTTTAATTTAATTTTCATTTTTTTTCCCATATAAGTCATACTAATTTGTACAGTTCATACGTATTTGAACAACTTTCACACACATTTGGACATTTCCATACTCATTTATAAGCATTTGACTATGTTTAATCAATGAGTACATAAAACTCAAATGAGTATGCTTATTTTATATATTAAAAAATATATTAATTAAATAAAACCTCAACCCAACTCATACTCCGAACTCAATTGACAAACTTATACTCATTTGAACAACTTTCATATTCATTTGGACATTTCCATACTCATTTATAATAAGCATCTGAGTATTATGTTTAATCAATGAGTACATAAAACTCAAATGAGTATGCTTATTTTATAAAGCACGAATTATAATAATTAAAAAATTAAATAAAACCCCAATCCAACTCATACTCATTTGAACAACTTTCATACTCATTTGGACATTTCCATTCATTTATAAGCATTTGAGTATGTTTAATCAACGAGTACCATAAAACTCAAATGAGTATGCTTATTTTATAAATCAAGAAATATCATAATTAAAAAATTAAACAAAATCCCAACTCAACTCATACTCGTTTGACAAACTCATACTCATTTGACTTTATATTCATTTAGGTAACACCTACTCATTTAGGTTAACTGATACTTATTTGGAGAACTCATATTCATTTGGAAAACTCATACTCATCTGGAAAACTCATACTCATTTGGAAAACTCATACTCATTTGGGTCCTACTCATTTGGAACTCTCATATTCAATATCTCATGGCTTGTTTGGTTGTATGTAGGAAGTCATACTTCTTAGGAAGTTATTTTTCCCATGTATTTGAAATTCCTAGGAAGTGTAAAATTGTATTTGGTTGATAATGGGAAGTAGAACTTCCTATGGGAAACTCTACTTACCTAGGGGACCTAGGTAAGTAATTTCCTCCATTTTGGTGGAAGTAGAACTTCCTAGGAAGTGCAAATCTCCATGATTTTGCCAACCAAACAACTTCATATACTTCTACTTCCTAGGAATTTGCACTTCCCATGATTTATTTTGTCAACCAAACAAGGCCTCATTTGGTGTACGTAGAAATACGACACCAAGGTGTACCTTTTATCTTTTGAGCAAATAAATAATGAAGACACGGTTTTTCTATATAAACTAGTTATTAGGCCCGGGCTATGCCCCGGGTAAGAAAAAAATTTATTTATTAATATAATACTTTATGATCATAACAATAAATACAACTTAGCCTAGTGGTTAAGATTGTAGTATATGTACTTGAGGTTTTGGGATCAAACCCTATACTACGCAATTTCTAAATTTTTTTATTGTACATAGATTACATGAACTAAAACTCCCTAGGGGTAATACTGTAGTGGTCAACACTGCTCTTCAAATGGTATCATGCATACATAATTAATTTTAATGAACATGCAAATTTATTTATTTTTAAGGATGCAAGGGATATATTTAATAAAATTAACTAATTACAACACTTATTTTTAATTTTGTGGAAACATGGATCATTAAGAGATGTTAGATGAGATGGTGATTCTTTGAAAATCCTTACGTAAGGTTAGAGGTTCGAGCCCAGGTTTCAACATATTTATTTTTTAAATAATGACCACTTGACTTTGTTGGTTAACAGACACGTGGCAAAATTCTAGTGGCAGGAGGAGAGTGCCACGTGGCGCATCGACGTTATTACGCACGCCTTTTAATATATATGTATAGATTACGAAAAAATGTAAAACTAAATTTTGGGAGATCCAAAATGGAAATATTGATTATATTTTGAAAAAGAAGGAGTGATATTTATTTTGATTACATAGGAAACGCAAGAAAGTGTAACATCTGTCATCTCCCTAACGGTCTCTTCTTCCATCTGGTGAAGGCGGTGACGGGGTGACTGATGTGATAACACATTAACGCTTTACACCAGACACTATCTAACCTCTCTCTCTTCTTCAATTGCTTCGTCGTGCGGCGCATTTCATTTCCAAACTTGTTCAACAATCCGCCATTGATTTTCTTCTCAAGCTAACTATTTACAATTGAATCTTTTCCAATCAGCAAGGAAAACACAGGTATTCTTTTCCTCCTTTCCTTTCTTTACTCTTCTCTTATGTCGATACCCTTTCCCTGCCATTTTACTTTTCGGACCTTTCCTTCAATTTGGCTTCTTCATTCTAGCAGATTTCATGTTAGGTTTGAATTTCGTTTACTCTTTTAGCTTCAATTGTGTTAATTATTATCTTTACTTCAATTTGCATTTCGTAGTTTTTATTGAATTTCTAATTCATCTGCAATTTAATTGGAGCGAATGAAGTGTGAATTGAACTAATATTCTGAAGAGAAAGGGAATTAAACCTTCCTCTTTATTGAGATTTTCTACTCTTTTATGCAACAATTGGATTTGGTTTACCTTGTCAATTTTTGTTGTCTTTGATTCGGTCCCGTCAACTGCGGCCTTATCTATAACTCTCTCTGCTTTTTTTTTTACTTAGCTACATTGTTGGTGCGCGGTTTTCAAGATATTATATAACCCTTAATATCTCTTATTTCATTTAAGAATATAAAAATTTGATATTATGAATTTACGCATCGAAGACAAATCTAACATTATGACTATATTTTTACTTATAAAAAATTCAAAATAATCATCAAAGTTAGTGGTTCAATTTCCAAAATAACAATATAGCAACTAAATAAAGGCATAGGGAGTACTAGTCTAATATGCACGATATGATGCGTTTATTTATAGAAAACATAAGTGGTAGATTAAATAGCTTTAAAGATTTAATTCATAACTAGAACAAGGGCATTTCTTTTAACAATTTAAACATTTTATACATAAGGGTACTTTAGGCATTTCAGGGGGACACCAATGTCTTCAAGTGTTCCAATGTAGAACAGAGATGGAGCTTAGCTATCAAACATTATTAAAATTCATGTCTGTCCTCTTTGTTTCTAGAACTATATTTGTTGAAGGAGAAGCACTTGCACTTCCAATTAAGGGTTTTCTGCCTCATTGTAATTTGTCCTATGCAATTCTTCGGTATTTAAGATATGTTTTAGTTTAGTATTTCCATTACGTTTTTAATTTAAATGTGAGTCTTTAAATGGCCACAAGTCATGGTAAATTTCGTGAGAGCAAAGATATTATAGATTGCATCAGTCAGAAGTGGCTGAGGGTAGAATGTAAAAGTCATGTGTATATTGTTATGCAAGGAACCCATCTCGAAGATTCCTAATCACCTATTCTAGAAGGGGTAAAAGGGGGATTTCCAACAACAAGAATGACTCAGCAGCCTAGTACAACAGAGGGTGGCAGATTGGCAGCATATTCTCTGTATTAGTGAGTGGCACTAACTTATTATTGCAGCATAAGAATGTGACGTAGGCAGAAAAAAGGTGACAGCAGTCATCAGCAGTAGCTAGTA
Source organism: Beta vulgaris subsp. vulgaris (assembly GCF_026745355.1). Taxonomy (NCBI): domain Eukaryota; kingdom Viridiplantae; phylum Streptophyta; class Magnoliopsida; order Caryophyllales; family Amaranthaceae; genus Beta; species Beta vulgaris. The sequence goes on along the minus strand of NC_079204.1, from coordinate 48,887,661 downwards.
GTATAAATAGGAGGAAGGTAGATTAAGAAAAAAAGGCAGGATGAAAGATATTTGTATTAGCTCTTATTTTGGAGAGACCTCACCTCTCGATATGTTTACATGCTTTCTTGTTGAAACCCTGTCCAACCAACTATAGCCATAGTGTGCATGATATGTTTACATGCTTTCTTGTTGAAACCCTGTGTTGATTACGGTAGTTGGCATGTCAACCATGTTTCAGATATGTGCTAAGAACTGCTCGTTTCGTCTAGAGATAATGAATAATTGAGAAGGTCCACCAGAATTATAGTTAGGTTGAGCTTTCGCTTGAGGGCTCGAGTTTGGGTTAAACTTAACTTGAACATGAGTTGACCTTGGGTTAGAGCTGACTTAGTTGGCTACATAATTTTCACCTCACTATTGAACGTTTTCAGTTTTTGTTATAAAGGTGGAATGAGAAGATAAGCACTTGGGGGAAGAAGAATAATAGAGGTTATCTCATGAGCTAATTTATGCTTATGGTCAAGTCACATTGTATGGTGGGTTTCCCGCATTAAGTTGTAGAAAATTGTAACCGTAAAGAGGGTTAAGGTCTCAGAATGATGATAGTCAGCTCCCCTATCAAGACTTGCACCAAACATGTGCTTCCTGTAAGTGGGCATTTTCAAAAGCAATTGCAAAGCCATATACAGAATGTCGCATCACCCGCTACATCCAGTTCATGCTGTTTCATTTTGAAACAAGGAGTCTCAAGAATCAGATGTTCTCGAATTTCAGTCCCCAGCAAAGCTTCATGCTTTGCAGATTGTAGCTCCCGTGCATTTCAATGGCTTCAGTGCAGATCTGGTGGATCCAATAAGAAGGATTATTTTCCTTTATTAACGATTAAAAGTTCAGTAAAAGAAAAGAGTTCTCAAGAGACATCAACTGGTTTCTCACTTTGGCCTCGGAATGCAAGAGTAAGAAGACTGCGCTCTGACTTGAAATGTAGTGTTGGACTATTTTCTTGGTCCAAGGGATACAGTGCTACTGGTTTGATTTTGGGATTACTGGTTTGTTATTCAACTGCAAATTCAGCTCATGCTGAAGCACCAAAGGAGAAGGGCGACAAAAAGGAATGCATTGATCCACCAACTGACCATTGTTCCCATGGAAAGGAAGTCTACAACGACTATTCTGTCATAGGTAAGTGAGTGAATGGTAACTTCTTTTTGTTTAAATTGAATCTATTAGCATACACCAGATCCTCCAGTTCACCTTCAGTCCCATAAAGTTGGTAATTCTTTGCAAGTAATAGGAAATAAGTGAAAATATAGTATCAGGACATGCAGTATAGGAAACCCTGCACTTTATAGTTTATAGGGCGAAGGCATTAATTTTTTCCTTGGTGCGCACTGCATAGAGACGTGTATGTTCATTGTCCTCCTCACACGTTGATGTGATAGTTTATTTTTTTCTTCTATCACTTTGGAGATTGCCATTATGTTTGTTTATTTATGTATGACAATATACGTACATGTGATCTGTCCCATGCCTATCTTTCCACTTGTATCTTAGAATATACCTTGGACTACAAAAGCAAGAATTATTGTCATTAAATTTATCTTGAAAAGCTCTTTATAAAGTTTTTTTTGTTTTTTTATTTATCTTTGCCTACATGTAATACTCCCACTGTTTGGATCTGAACTTAACTTTACACTTTACCCTTTCAAGGTCAAAGTTTGTCAAATTCAGCAAAATATAGAAGTATTATTATACATTTCTATGTAGACTTGACTCAAAAAATTATAAATGTGTTTATTATAAAAATATTCACTTGTGATAATAATAGTCAAACATTGATCTTGGGAACCACTAAAAGGCAAGTATGAAGTCAATCTTGAGTTGGGAGTTAAAAAATATGACCGAGGTTTTACCCTGAAATCTATAGAAAGACTAAGATTACTGCTGCTTGTGGTGGGCTAAGTTAAAAAATATGGTGGTGTTCTCTGGATTATCGTCTTTCAGCATCGCCAACATGGACAAACTGCTGCTTGTGATGCAGGCATACCTGGAGATGGGAGGTGTTTATTTCGTTCTGTTGCTCATGGGGCTTGTTTAAGGAACGGAAAACCTGCTCCAAATGAAAGCCTTCAAAAACAATTAGCCGACGAGTTGCGGGCTATGGTACGTCTATGCAGTCTATGGATATAAGTGAATATAGCCTACTTCTCCTTCATCTTTGGGTCATCAGACTTCAAGTTGTGGTAAATCCACGTTACCACAATACACTTGTTAGGGAACAAAATCTTGTTTTTTTGCATATCAAAAGGTCCCTTTTTAAAATTATATTATAGAGGAGGAAGTTATAGATTTTTGTAATGATTTCATCTGTTATCTGAACATTTAACTTAGCCCCCAAAGGCACTGAAATGCTTCAATAGAGTGCAGTTCACCATGTTAACTTCTCCCTCTAAATAATGATATTTATGAAGTCAATTAGGATCGCATTTCCTTACATGAGAGTATGACACCAGAATCTTGCTAGGCTCGACTTGAAATAGTTTGAGTTATTGGATATAGTAATATGTGTGTAAAACACTAAAACCGTGGTTTCAGGTGGCAGATGAGTTTATCAGAAGGCGCCAAGAAACTGAGTGGTAAGCATTTATTATTGATCAATTGACCAATTTTTCTTGATGCTATTGCTCCTTATGATAAATTGGCTGGGAAGGATGGGGTTAAAGTAAAAGAAATCAGCAACTTCTTTTTCTTGTTACTCTAGATCATTGATATAAGAGAGGCACTCAGCTTACTTAGGCTCATCTTCCTGTAGTTTTCCTTGGTAAAGTAAGGAAATTATAATCAATTACGGTGAACAATGCTTAATGTATATGCTCCCCCTTCTCCCTTATGGGTAGGGATGGTAACAAGTCGGACTTGGACCGGATTATCCATAATCCAACTCCGACATTACAAGAAGTCGGATCTTAAATCTGAGTCCGAGTCCGACGTCCAATACCGAAATCCGACTCCGATCCGTATTAAAATCCTAACATCCGACTCCGACATTGATCCAAACCTTTAACAGTCATTTCTTCAATGGAAAAATCTTAAATAATACAAGTGCTTTACAGTAAGTGTCAAATTGTACATACATAGTACATTAATATCAATAGTAAAAGGATTAATTGCCTTAAAGTCGGAGTCAGATTCGGAGGTCGGATTTTTTATAGGATCCGACTCTGACCCTTCTCCGACTCGAAGTCGGACTTTTAAAACGGAGTCGAATTCTGATTAATTTTTTTGTCGGAGTCAACTCGGATTTTTTCCTTCGGATCGGAGCGGACTAGGGTCGGATCCGAATTGAATTGCCATCCCTACTTATGGGCAGAAAAAATTTCCTCAATGGTATACATGCCTATTGTTTGCACTTCTTTCTTAATGTGAAGTAAAGGGAGGGCGTTGTGTCAGGTTAAGTTAGTATCTTTTTTCATTATCCCAGACAGAGGCAGGGTTATTCTTAATCCCCCACCCCACCAAAAAAAAAATTGACTTGCCATGGGTAGAAGGTTTTTTGAAGTATTGGAGTAGTATTGGTTTAGGCATTATACAAGTACACAAAAATGAATTTACATATGAGTAAAAAATATTGTGAGAGAAGTATTGTGTTATGATTTGTTAAAAAGATTTTGATATGTCTTGTCTAAGAATCATCCCTTGGATTTTTTACTCACTAATTTCTGGTCAAGTGAAAGTTCTTGGTGGTACCATGGTGACAGGTTTATTGAAGGTGATTTTGACACTTATATTTCGCAAATAAGGAAGTCACATGTATGGGGAGGTGAACCGGAGTTGCTGATGCTCTCTCATGTTTTAAGGTAAGGAGGGCTCGTGTCATAATATTTTTACACTAATTTCATGGACAGATTTCAGCTGCGGTTCAATATTTTACCCTGTTTAATATTATCATTCTTTGTTGCATTCAGCGCATTCATGGATTTTGATCAGTCAACTTATGTATTGCAGGACGCCAATTACAGTTTACATGCGTGACGACAAACATGGTGGATTGATGTCCATTGCTGAGTATGGCCAGGAATATGGCAAAGACAACCCAATCCGAGTCTTATATCATGGTTATGGTCATTATGATGCACTACTAATGCCAGGAGAGAAAGGTGTCAAGTCAAGGTTGTAGTTTATGCTCCGTTGACAATTAGCTCAAGCTATTAGTTGCACGTCCATAAGCATCAGGTTGTCTTGCCGGTGATGTAGCATATGGAGCTTTGTTGAGTTGGTAATCTCCAAGCACAGGTGAGATACATCATTCCTTGATTTCATTAATACAGATTGCATACTTGTATACGTATGATTATTGGCTTTTACTTTGAAAATGAGATGGAAACTTGAGTTTATTGTAACTTCTGAGTTCATTTGCTTAATTGCATTAATGTTGATGTAGCATACTAGTATTTCAAACATTATGCAATGTTGATCTAGACTGGGTCATCTCTATAGTCCTCATTGTGTAGTTTCTTTTTGCCCCTTAATAATACTCTCAAAGTTTCAGTAAACTCGAATGCTGTCACTCGATTGCTATGATCCAGTAATTTCTTTGATCTTATTGTAAATGTATTCTAATTTCAAAATGTCCTCAACCAGTTCGGTTAAATCAAGTCTTGACTTCTAGTGGTTCATCATTGATTTCCTTTTTAGGAAAAAAAAGTAGCAAGTCGATGCAAGATTTTTTGGTGTTTTTCCCAAAATAAATCCTCACATGGAGCAGGAACGGAAAGATTTGATAAAATCCATGTATTTATTGATTAACAGTGAAATGAAATGAAAGAGTTCTTGACATTTTAGAGAGAGAATGTAGAGAGAAAAGAGGAAGCGAAGATTTCTTATTGATGTAAAACTGAGAAAATGAAATCATTACATCATTACAGCAGCAGATCAGTTTATATAGTACTGATAATTACAAGAGAGAAAGTAGTTAGAGAATAACTAATTTATAACAGAATGTATAACAGAATGAAGCTGAGCTGGCACTAGGAGAAATAATCTCCTGTAGCTGCACCACTATATCAAGGAGGGTCATAATCCTTAACAACCCCCCTCAATCTAGGAAGAGATTGTGAATTAAGCATTCCTAGCTTGGTACTGAGCTTCAAATGTTGAGGAGAAGGCAAGGCCTTAGTGAGGAGATCTGCTAACTGCTCTTCAATAGGCAAATAGGACAAATTGTATAATCCCTTTCATAACTTTTTCTCTTGTAAAGTGACAATCTAATTCGATATGTTTAGATTGGTTGTCACATAGTAACTTAATAGGTTGTAATTTATCAACTCTTAGCTCCTGCAATAGCCTAATAAGCCATGTGATTTCAGAGGCTGCTTCTGCCATAGCTCTATATTCAGCCTGTGGTGAAGACTTTGAGACATTAGCTTTTTTGATTTCCAGGAAATAGGTGAGGAGCCTAGTAACATCACATATATAGGTGAGGAGGCTAGTAACATCACATAGCCTATGACTGAACGCCTAGTATCTGGACAAGAGCTGTGAAGTAGCAGTAAGAAGTATTCTTTGACCAATAGTCCTAGCAAGGCATCTCATGACATGATGTAAAGATGTATAATGATGAAGCCTAGGCTGGTGCATATGTTGACTAAGGATTGTACAGCGCATAGGATATGTCCGGTCAGGAAGTTTAGTTCACCAACTAAACTTCTATACAAGGTTGGTCCCTGTGTTTGTTGCTAGCTTTAAGTGAACAGGGATAGGTGTTTTAGCAATCTTAGACAAATCCTTATTGCATTCTTGTAACAACTCTTCAGTGAACTTCTTTTGAGTCATTTATAATTCCCCGATGAACGTGACTCACTTCCATACCCAAAAAGAAATGCAATTGCCCCAAGTCTTTATGTAAATGTAGCTTCAAAGCTTGAATAGCAACGGTGTTTTTACCGGTCAATGTTATGTTATCCACATACACACCAACAATGATTCCACCTAATTTATCCTTTTTAAGAAACAAGGAGTAGTCATTCGTGGATGATTAAAGCCTTGATGTAATAACTTTGAAGTCAACCTTGCAAACCACTGTCTAGCCTGCTTTAGGCCATACAATGATTTTTTCAGTTTGCAGATAAGATTATGATGATTAGGGATGCTTTCAGGCATTTTCATGTAAATGTCTTCTGAGACATCACCATGCAGAAATGCATTGTTAATGTCCAATCGAAATATAATCCAATTTTTGCTAGATGATGCACCTTATTGTGGACATCTTAATCACAGGTGAGAAGGTTTCTTCAAAGTCTACCCCATATTGCTGTGTAAAGCCTTTAGCCACTAGTCTTGCTTTTAGCCTTTCAACAATGCCATCTGCTTTTTATCTCACCTTATACACCCACTTACATCCAATTGCTTTCTTACCCTTAGCTAAAGAGGTAAGTTTCCAAGTCTCATTAGTGTCCAATGCATCTACTTCCTTTTTCATGGCCTCTATCCACCCTGTGTATTGAGAAGCTTCTAAGTAATTTGCAGGCTAAGAAAGAATAATAGTATTGATAATAGTAGATTGTAAAGAGGTAGGTAGTTCATGAGATTGAACAACATTGCACCAGTTAGAAGTATTGATATTACTAGATTGTAAAAAGGTAGGTTGTTCATGAGATTGAACAACATTGCACTAGTGAGAATAGAAAGAAGTACTACAACATAGTCTGTAAACCATGCTGATTGTTTATGTATCCTGGTAGATTGTCTTAGAGGAGGATGAGAAGAAGTAATATGAGTGAGAGAAGAAGTAGAAGTGTTAGGAGATGGAGTAGAAGTGACGGAAGGTATAGTAAGGTGTGTTGGTAGAGAAAGAGAAGAAGATGAAGGTGTAGAAGTAGAAGAGGGAATGGTGTAATTGGTAGAAGAACAGGTAGTAGGTGTGTCAAGTGGAAAAGAATCTAGTAGAGTGCAGGAAGTGTCGGGTGGGAAAGGTATTTGTGAGGGAAGAAAAATAGATGGAGGAGGTTGAGAAGGTGTGGGAGAATGAAAATAAGGTAAATGTTTTTCATGAAAAGTGATGTCTCGAGTAATAATAATTTTGTGAGTGGCTAGGTTCATTACTTTATCTGCTTTCCGATCAGGTTCACAAGCAGAAGCTATAGGATCCGAATTGCTTCTATGAGTTTTTAATGTAGATACAAAGCACAAGCACCCGCACCCAGACACCCTTAAGTGACTTAAATTTGGCTTGTGACTAAACACTCTTTCATAAGGTGTAGAAAAGTGAATGGAATTGAGGGGCATTCTATTTATGAAATGTGTGGCTGTTAACAAGCACTCTCCCCAAAGAGGCACATGAGACTGAAAAAGAAGAGCCCTGACCATCTCTAACAAGTGTTTACGTTTTCTTTCCACAACTCCATTTTGCTATGGAGTATCAGTACATGTCCTGTAATGGTAGGATGTCATATTATTGGTAAATTTTCAGCATAGAACCTTCACAGATCTCCTTTGCACCATCTGACCTCACACATTTAAGCTTAACATTGAACTGTACGAATATAAGGGATGAAATTGGCAAGAATATGCACTGCATCAGACTTGGTTTTCATAAGAAAAGTCCAAGTATTTCTGAAAAAATCACCAACAGTCAAAAATTAATTATATCCATCATGTGTTGCTTCTTTATAAGGATCTCAATTCTCAAGTGTCGATATGTAACATCTCAAACAATAAGTAGTTTTGATTTCACTATGGAAAAGAAGACCTAGTTTGTCTAACATGTCGATAAACATAGCAAATATCATCACAAGTACTAGAACAAGAAATATCATGAATAACATGATGTATTTTATTAAAGGGAAGATGGTCAAGTCTAAGATGTGAGAGCTCCAATGTTTCACTATCTGCAATACAAGTTGTGCTTGAACTTTTATTCTTCTGAACAATAACCAGCATCAAGGCCTTATTTCAACTTAACAAGAACTAGAGAATTGTTGTGAAAATGTCCTTGGATCAAGCAAGTATCATGAGTGAACACAATATCACAGTTAAATCTTAACAGAGCTAGCTTGTGTATGCTCATCAAATTGAATGTAATACCAGGCACATGAACACAATACCACAAGCACTCTCCATAAACAATTGCAGCAATCCTCTTGCCTTTACCTTCTTCTGAAACATCTTTCAATAGAATGTTTAGGTACTTTACAATGACCTAGTAATAAGATGGCCTTATGTTATTATAACCTCTACGAGCACCAGTATTATAAGAGGGTTTAGACCAAGAACCACGAGAAGGAGGTTTATAAGGAGTATACTTGTATTGTGAAGGAGCGTCAAGTTTCTTATCCTACACAACAGAAGCCATAGCTGAAGTAGTGTGTTCTCCAACAAAAGTAACACTTCTATGCTTTTCTTCTTGAATCAATAGTCTATAGGCTAACGAAACATTAGGCAAGGGCTGCATCATTCGGATGTTATCGAATGTTAGTTCTGACATTGGCAAACTCTGTATATAACTTCATAAGAAGTTGAATTAATCTTCCCTCTTGTTGCTGTTGTACAATTTTCTGAGTGAGATTACAAGAGCAACCATTACAGGTGCACTCAGTGATTCACATTATTGAGTTGATCCCAAATTCCTTTGATCCGAGTGAAAATCTTTGCCATTGGAATAGATCCATGTGATAAGCTATGAAGAGTTTGCTAGATAGAATACAATTGTGCACCAAAATTATGAGAATATTAGTACTAATTTAAACACTATAATTAGAAAATGGAGTAAATTCTTAGTGTTATTATGTTCTTAATGGATTGTATATTCACTTTCTAATACATTTTATATTTAGTATTTATAAAATATTAAAATATATGTACAAAAAATAGAAAATACTTCCTCCGTTTCTAAATAAGTGCAACATTTGCATAGTGTTTACTATTCACAGTTTAAACTTTAATTAACTTTGGTGATTTACATTTTAGGAAAAACATAGTCATGTGGGATCTTGTTAGATTCGTCATATTCACAGTTTTTATAATTTTTACTTATTGATAACAGAAGATATTGATGGTTGAAATAATGCATTGGCAAACGTTTTTTTTTTTTTTTTGATGCAGAAGAGGGGAAAGACAAGCCCCAAAAAAAACCACAAAAACAAACTACATACGACGAGGGATAAGTCGAGGAGTAGCTACGCCAACAATGTCCTCACGAAGTAGAGAAGTAATAGGCATGGGTGGTGTTTCAAAAAACACCACCCTAACCCCTAACTCTACCCCCATGTTGGCTAAGCTATCCGCAACCTTATTACCCTCGCGAAAACAATGTAAAAGAGAAATATTACAACCAAATGAATTAATGAGATTACGACAATTATTCAGAACATGAAAATGTTCGCCTCCGTGATAATCTGGATTCTTTAGTCCTTCCAAGCATGCCTTGTTATCCATCTGCAAGATAATCTTCTGGATTCCTAATTGGACTGCCATCTCAAGCCCTATTTTAGCGGCCAAAAGCTCCGCTTTGAAAGCAGAGCCCATCCCAAAATTAGCTGCAAATCCTCAGAGAAACATGCCACGGCTATCTCGGAGTACTCCTCCCCCACCTGAAGGTCCTGGAGAGCCTTTTGCCGCCCCGTCCGTGTTAATAGTGAACCAACCTGTTAGTGGGGCCTGCCAGCGTATATAGACCTCCTGACGTCCTTGATGTTGTAACAGGGATTGCAGACTGGAATTTCCCTCACCATAGAACGCTTGCCAAGCTTCTGTAAAGCGATTTTTCAAAAAACTCCCTGTATCCACCGGGATATCCTGTTGGCGCCCAAAGACAACAAGGTTACGCCATCTCCACAACCACCACACAACTACCGCAAAACAAGTAGGCCATGTGTCTGAAAAATGTCTTCCCTGGGCCTGTAAATTACAAACCATCCAGTCTTCTAATGAGCCCATCCAGAAGCTAAGATCTTGCGTAGCCCCACCTACATTGCGCCAAACAACCCGGGCTATAGGACAATCTCGAAGAAGGTGGAGGATCGTCTCTTCATCTTGAGCTGGGCACCTCAAGCATCTTGGGTCCTCCGAAAGCTTCCTTTTAACCCTATTTGCATTACATAGAAGGCGATTATGCAGCACTAACCACATGAAAGTACGTATGCGCTGGTGAACTGGAGTAGACCATATAAAATTCCACTTCGGGTCCGGTGTAGCACCACCATCCTCTCGCATTAATGTCAAAGCATACTTAATGGAAAAACCTCCATTTTTGGAACCCCTCAAGTATCTTAAGTCTGCGACATTCGGATCTTCAATCAATTTTTGGCCAGCTATATGCATAAGGGCAGAACTAGGAAGGAGGTTAGCAAATTTATCCCAGTGCCATCCTTGTCCCACTATCCACATCTCTTCCACTAGCGCATTCGACATTGCCTCCGGTATGGGGTTGAGGGCAAGGCTGCGAAGAGGAACTTCCGTAGCCCACCGATGATCCCAAAACCGGGTTTCTTTACCATTACCTACGGCCATAGAAGAGCCTTTTTGTACCCAAGTCGCGTTTTCAGTAATACCTCTCCACACGTTGGACATGTTGGAGGAAGGAATAAACATGTCTGTATCACACCTCCCCTTACAATACTTGTGGCGCAAGACCCGGGACCACAAAGCATTAGGCTCCGCCAGTAGTCGCCAGCCTAGTTTTGTTAGGAATGCCGAGTTAGCTTGACGGGCAGATCGAAAACCCATACCCCCTTCATTTTTTGGTTTTTGGAGAGTATCCCATGAAATTAAGTGAATACGATTCCTATGTTCATCCGCTCCCCAAACAAATCTGCGTATCTTCTTATCAATTGCATCACAGGTGGTCCGCGGGATCTTAGCCGTTTGCATCGAGTAATTAGCAATGGTGGATAGCGTGGACTTGGCTAATGTTATCCGACCAGCAAGGGACAAGTATTTCGATTTCCACCCAGTGAGCCTACGGTCGATTTTCTCACAAAGATGAGCATATGTTTGTCTTGTTACTCGACTAGTCAGAGTGGGCATGCCTAGATAAATTCCCATATCATCCGTGGCACTCATGCCCAGGTGTTCGCTAATTTGGCGCTGCTCCAATAACGAAACATTATGCGAAAAGTACACAGTGGACTTCTGGAGGCTTACCTTTTGCCCCGAAGCACGACAAAAACGATCTAGACATTCCCGGATAACTCCAGCTTGTTCACAAGATGCTTCAGCGAAAAGGATGATATCATCCGCAAAAAAAAGGTTGGATAACTTAGGACCCCCACGGCTTGCATGAATGGGTCGCCATCGTCCCCCAATAATTGCTTCCTCTATAATTTGGTTGAGACGTTCCATACAAAGCACAAAAAGATAAGGGGAAAGAGGGTCCCCTTGACGGATGCCACGCGTAGGTTTAAAGGGAGCAGTGCACTCGCCATTCCAGAGAATTTGCATAGAAACCGTTGTAACACATTCCATGATTACTTAAATTAACCGAAGTGGAAAATTCATCTCCACCAATGTGTCACGAATGAAGGACCATTTTAGGCGATCATACGCCTTCTCAAAATCAATCTTAATAGCCATAAGCCCTTTTCCACTTTGTTTCCGCCGCATAATGTGTAAAACCTCTTGCACAATAATGATATTATCAGTTATTTGTCGTCCCGGGACAAAACTCGATTGAGTACATGAAGTTACTATGGGCATGATAGGTTTTATCCTATTAACAATAGCCTTAGTGATCATTTTTTAGGCGACATTACAAAGACCAATTGGCCGAAATTGCGATGGCAATTCCGGTTTATCACACTTGGGGAGGAGAACAAGAAAAGTATCATTAAGAGAGGGTGGTAATCCCTTCCCTTCGAGAGCATCCAGTACTACTGAGTACACCTTTGGTGCATTGGCAAACGTGAAAATAAGGAATGTTGCACTTATTTAGAAACGGAGGAAGTATATATTTATATTAAGTAAAATATAATAGTATAACTTGAATAACGGTTAATGGTTAATCGAAAAATCGTACCGAAGAAATGGTTAATCGCTTAGGCGGTAGCAAGTCTAAATGATTATGGTTATGGTTCACAAAAAGAACGAATCAAAATGTTATTTCAGGACGGTTAATCACCTATAAACACACTTTACTAAGGAAAAAGAAAGATTGCATAGTAAATGGGGGAGATGAGGCACTGTTTGAAAGTAGAGTTGGAATTTCATATGCCAACTCTATAAATTACTTTCCGAAATTCTTACTTTGGTTCTTTTTAACTTTTATGCATGAAATTGCGCCAATTCCAAATCCAAGTCTCATAAGAGTCATACATATTCTTAGATAGTACTCCCTCCGTCCCATAATATAATGGGGGTGTTTGGGAGAGAGAGTTTTAGAGAGAGTTTAGAGTTTTGACTAGTAAAAACTCTAACTTGGACGTTTGGTGAGAGAGAGGATTAAAGAGAGTTTTGTACCGAAAACTTTGATCAAAACTCTCTTTTGAAAAAGCTTGGTAGAGGAGCTTTTTCATGAGAGTTTTGCAGAGAGAAAAAACAAATGATTATTTTGTCCACATAATTAATACTAAAATTTGTTTTTTTTTAAAAAAAACATATGTCCATAAATGCCATTTTACATGCTCTAAAAAGTACAAAACTCTAAACAATCAGCTAAGTGTTACCAAACACCTTTACACAACAATTATTTAAATCAGCAGTCAAATCCTCTGAACCAAAAAGTAATCATCTAACCACAAACTCTAAACTCTGAACTCTAAACTCTAATCACCAAATAGGGCCAATGCCTACTTCATTTTTGGTGGTTTAAATTTTAAAATCTTTGACCGAATATTCTCATTTATATATATAAAAAAACATATATATGTGGGATCTTGTTAGAATCGTCTCAATGTGTGGTTTCATAATATCAACTTTTTATATTTTTTATTAATACGGAATTGAAGATATTAAAAGTCAAAGTTAAATCTTGAAGACCGTGTAAAAAAATAACAAGTACTATATTATGGAACGGAGGGAGTACTACTTTGAGCCAAAGCCACAATTTTAAATGAAATTCTAGTTCTCAGATATTTTGGGGAATTTGGTGGACATTTTCTGAATACTCCTAATGAAATGGATATTGATACCAGCAATGACCCAATAAGAAAATGTTGATTGGTTGAGATAAGTTGGGTCACGGAACCTCGTGCCCACATATTTTGCATCCTTCCTAAATTCATGGAATCTCATAGCCATCATCTCCTTCGAATTGAGATCCTTAAGATGTGTTTATTCCTCATATCCAAATTTAAACTTCAGATTGTGTCACCTTATCTTTTCACTAATTTTTACCTACTTTTTATATTTCAGATTTACTCTAGATTCATTTCAATTTTACACTTTATCCCTCATATTCTCTACAAAAAAAAATTTAATATATTATTTTATATTTAATCTATTTTATATATTTATCAAAAAGATCTATTTTATATTTTTGTTCTTAATATGTCATGAAAATATATAATTTGAATAGTTACCGATTATCATATCATTAAAATTATAATAGCTATGTATTTTCTAAGAGGATAAAATAGTTTTGGAGGGAGAATCTGAAAGAATAAAAAAACATACACAAAGGTTATTTTTAAGTATTTTCACAAAAGAAGTTGGGTATATATTTTGAAAAAATAAAAATAAAACAAGTGTCACAATTTAATTTAGCAACATTAAATATGTGTGCCTTTGGTTCCAACTTCGAGCTCTTCATTGTCCAAGTTGTTATAAAAGTGGAGTTGATTTGTCGTGGGACCCACTAGTAAGAGTCTGAGTAAGAGTCTTGAAAACCCAAATCCATACCCAGACTTCTCCAAGTTTTTCTTCCAATTAACGCAAGTCTGGAACCAAACTCTACAAAGTTTTTGTTCAGACTCCTTCTTTTCAGACTTGCGTTAAAGACACCCTTATACTTTCACTTTTTGTTTTTTGTTTTGAGGGATTGATAAGTCATACTTTCACTTCTAATAATTGATTTTAAATTCATACTTGGTGAACCTTTCAATTCTTATCCCTAGTATCTTCTTGTAAAAATTTAAAAAAACAATCATGAATGACAAAATGTTTCTAATATAAGAAATAAAGAGAGTATGCGTTAAGACAAATTTTATAACAATTAACATATACTCCCTCCGTTTCCTAAATATCTTCCCACTTAGGGTGCGTTCTGTTCAACTTAAAAAATTAAGTTTCAGGTCCAATAAGTTCAGATAAGTTCAGATAAGTTCAGATAAGTTGCAATAAGGTCTAATAAGTGCAATAAGTTCCAATAAGGTCTAAAAGGTCCAATAAGTTCCAATCAGGTCAATAAGTTCCAATCAGGTGCAATAAGTTCCAATAAGGTCCAATAAGTTCCAATCAGGTCTAATAAGGTCCAATAAGGTCCAAATAGTCAATGTTTAATAAACATTTGTATTATTGTCCACTATTTTGTTATTCATAATTTCATATCACTATTAGCGGATTATGTTATTATTAGAATTTTAATTAAAGTACCACAATGATATATAGTATTATACTTGTATTAGTGTCTATTATTTTATTATTTATTTGTATTATGTCTATTATTTTATTATTTATTTGTATTATGTCTATTATTTTATTATTCATATTACTATTAGCTGATTATGTTATTATTAGAATTTTTTATTAAAGTACCACAATGTATAGTATTATACTTGTATTATTGTCTATTATTTGATTATTCATATTGCTATTGAATATAATAATCATGGTCAAATAATTAAGGTTAAATAATATAATAATAATAATAATAATAATATAATAATAATAATTACAATATTTTGCAATTCGTCTTTAAATAACTAGAGATAACATGTTTTCTTACTAATAACTATGAAAGATATAAATGTTATCAATTGATTGCTTCATTATCATCACTGGAGTATCTTTCTTTATCGGAGTATTTTCTTCATCTTCTACATCATCCTCTTCAATAATACGTTTTCTTCATCAACAGCCAACCATATTTCATCTGCAATTTTCGCCCGAGTTGAAGCTACTGTGACTTTGAACATTTTTTTCTCTTTCTTCTAGTAACATTCAAATAAATGAAAGGTGAAGAAAGCTGAAGAAATGAATGAAGGAGTTGTTGTTAGCAATAAATGTTCAGCTTATTTTCATTGATTAGGAAAAGGAGAATCAGGCCCATAATCAAGCCCTTTACAATGAAAGTTCACTGCCTTTTGCTCAGCTTAAATTAGTAACTACTAGTATTTTATAAAATTAATTTTTTGATTTTCTACTAGTGTTTTATAAAATTAAAACAACACTATTAGATATATTAGTGATGAAAGTTATGTATAGGCAAATATATAAATAGTAATTTTTTTGTTAAATTAATTATCATAAGAGATAATTAATAATCATTATTTTTTAAAGAACGAATTATAATAATAATTATTCCATAAAAATATTTGGGTAGTATTTACATTAGTGGTAATATTTATATTATTCATGGTCAATGTTTTTGTCTAATAAGGTCAAATAAATTTCAATCAGGTCCAATAAGGTCTAATAAGTTTCAATCAGGTCCAATAAGGTCTAATAAGTTTCAATCAGGGTCAATAAGTTCCAATAAGGTCTAATAAGGTCAATCAGGTTCAATCAGGTCAAATAAGTTCCAATCAGGTTCAATCAGGTCCAATAAGTTGAATCAGGTCCAATCAGGTCCAATCAGGTTTAATAAGTTCCAATAAGTTCAGTTCAGGTTCAATAAGTCCAGTTCAGATAAGTTCCAATAAGTTCAGGTCCAATAAGTTGAATAGAACGCACCCTTACTGTTCCTACAGATACCAAGGAAAATCAAGTTGTGTGGGGCATGGTGTGAGTAAAGTAGGAGAGAGAAATGGGTTAAGATAAATAAACAAATAAAAAGGGGTTAAAGTAGGAGAGAGAAAGGGAGTAAAATTGAATTAATAATGTAATGGTGGACCATATGATAGTGACATGAGAGGGTAAATAGAGAAATTTGTTTTGCCAAATAAGGAATAAAGCAAAAGAGGGAAGATTTTTTGGAAACACCCTTAAACGGAAAGAGGGAAGATCTTTAGGAAACGGAGGGAGTATATATTTGTATATTTGCAAAAGAAATTGAGTCAAAATAAAATGTATAAAAGTTTGTCCTCTTCATATTATGTTATGAAAAAGTAATTTTTTTTCTTAAAAAAAGTTCAGAACAAACAAAGAAAATTAGATTAGTTAAGGAAAAATAAGGTGAAGAAACATGCTTTAAATAGTGTAAAATCAAATTAGAATATTTGCATTCCCTTATTTATTTTTTTGAAGGAAATGTATGTATTTCTTTTAAGGCATTATAATTGCAATCAGCGAGAGATGTTGTAATTCATTGAAATAACACCTTGAATTTCAGGGCATTTTTCAGGGTTCAAATATTCATCCCAATAATATGTTGGTCATTTACTTCCAGACTGTATAGTCTTGTACTCAAGTTTTGAGTTGGTATGCCCTACAGGTTGGTACCCTAATAGGAGTTAGTATTCGAATCAATTATCTTTTCTAATTTTAAAAAAAATTATAATTGTAATAATTTGACTTTTACGTTTATTAATGTTTAATTTTAACCAGTAATAGACTAATAGTGTTAACATTCTCAAGAATCATGAAAGTTGATATTTAAAAATGTTAATATGAGACGGATGAAGTTTAAAAAAAAAAAACCAACATCATAAAAGAGTTGAATTCATTGGACAAAGTAAAAAAATAAGTAAAGTCAAATCTTAAACTAAAATGGCGACAAATTATGGATTAGTAGCATTAGAGGCTGTCAAAAAGATAATGAATGGAGGCCGAAGAGGTGGGTACTGGGTACAGAACTACAGATGAACACATGTGACTGTGATTCGTCTTTTCCAGGTACCACTAAAACTACCTTTTGACGAGCTCAACGCTAAAAGAAATCTCTATATGTCTGTTGCTCTTTAAGGCAAATTTGACAGTATCTCCCTCACGGATCATAGATTTAAACATTTAAATCACCCTAGGGCCTCTAGGCCAGTGAATGAAATGTATCTCACTGCCACTAGTGCGTAATTTCGCTTTGTCTAAGCTCGCTTTTCTCGAAACTTATCATCATTCTTTTAATTTTTTTGAAACCTATTAATTATATGTTTAAATTTATTAAAGCTTAAAAAAACTAGAAAAACCATTGCAATTTGCAAAGGGAATGCACCTCAAATTTCACGAGTATATATATATATATATATATATATATATGTATATATATATATAGGGTTGGGATCCGGTGAGAATAGATCCATATGTGAGAACACTTTTTTATGTGAGAATAAATCTCATCCGTAGGTTAGCAAGAGAATCAAGAAAACGACATTGAACAACTAAGCCTGCAAAATTATGAGAAAATATCATAGTGACCATGTATTATATCATAATAGCCCATCTATCACATGTTTAAAGAAATTAGTCAAGAAAAAAAAAAACGGTTTTTTCACCAAATAGCCCTGATAGCTAAATTTATTCACCAAATACCCCAGATTTTTTCAAAATTCACCATATACCCCTGACTTTTAGCAAAATTCACCAGATACCCCAAATTTATAAAAGAATGACAAATAATGCCCTTAATGACTAACAGCGGTTAACTCCGTTAGTCATTAGTGTTAATTGACCCTAAAAAACCCTATATATATATATAGAGAGAGAGAGAGAGTCAGGTTTCGATGAGAATGAAGAGTTATGTGATAATAGATTAATATGTGAGAATAAATCATAACCATTAGATCATGGAAATCTAAGGGGTGCGATTTCCCAAGATTTAATAACCAAACCCATAACATTTCGCAATATTGATAATTTCAAGCGTTTTGCGAGCAATTGAAAACAACAGCTAAATGGGGAAAATTGGACACATATGTCTCTCTTCATCGATTGCTTTTTTTCGAGCAAAAATCTGAAATTTTCTCTCTTCATCAATTGATTCATCCATCAAAAGTTTGTTCAATTCATCAAATTTTGGTGTTGCTCAATCGTTCAATTCATCAAATTTGGGTGTTGCTCAACCGTTCAATTCAATCATTATCAAGAACGAAATTTTGATTGCTTTAAATTTGTTTTCCAAATTTGTTGTTCTTAATATTATGCTCTTCTTGTCTGTATCATTTAGAATTTTGCACTGTGAGTAGTCACACACTCTTCTTTGACTATTTTTTGTGATTAAAATATATAAGGAAAAATATAATATTGATTATGGGGATCTTGTTAAATATGTCTCAATATATAGTTTCAAAACATCAACTTTTTATGGTTTTTATTATACTTCCTCTATACCTAGTTCCCATTTTCAAATTTGGCACTATCTATAAGCAAGGAACATCCTCCAATTTTTTTTTTCCGATATATAAGAAAAAATAAAGAAGTTTCAGATGAAACTATGAAAACATGATTAAGAGAAAAGAGAAAATTAGAGATAGGAGAGAATGAGAGAGATTTTTATCATGTAATCAGTGATTACAATATGAGTACTTATATAGTACATCAATCATTACAAGCAATGATAAGAAGATATTTAATACACCTCAACAACAAAATAACAAACTCTAACAGAATAAATAATTCTGTTATAATTAACTTAGAGAGAGGAAGCTGATATGGCATTAGTAAGTTGAAAGTCGTTGAGTGGCTGTGAGAAAGCTTGTAACTCATTACCCTTTGCAAGCTGAAGGATGGCTGAAAATCAGTTATACCAAGCTTGGAAATCAGCTTAGAATGTGGAGGATAGGACAGTGGCTTGGTGAAGACATTTGCCAGCTGATGTGAAGTGGGAAGATAAGTTAATTGAAGTAAACCCTCTAGTACCTTTTTCCTAGTGAAGTGACAGTCCACCTTAATATGTTTTGTTCTCTCATGGAACACAAGGTTTCTACCAAAGTGAAGAGTACTTTGGTTATCACAATTCAAGATAACAGGGGTGAGATTAAGGACATTAAGCTCTTGTAATGACCTAACTTTCTAGGTAACTTTTGCTGCAATTGCAGCCATGGCCCTGTACTCAGCTTCACTGGAGAATTTAGGGATAGTAGACTGCTTTTGGACTTCCAAGACATAGGAGAATGATCACAGAGCACAATGTAGCTAGTTACAAACCTTCTGGTGTTTAGACATGAGGCCCAGTAAGAATCTAAGTATGCCTGAAGAGTAAGTTGCTCAGTAGCTTGGAGTAAGATCCCTTGACCCAAGGCATGTGCCAAATATCTCAAGACATGGTGAATGGATTGAAATTGAGGAAACTTAGGATTAGGTATAAATTGGCTAAGAGTTTGCACTGAAAAGGAGAGATCAGGCCTAGTGTGTGTGAGGAAGTTCAACTTCCCAACAAGACACCTATATTGTTCAGGGTCTAGATATGGTTCACCGAGTTCTCCTTAAACCAGCTAGAAGAGGGGTTTTAGTTGTTTTAGACACATCTATGCCATAATCATTTAGTAACTCTTTTTGCTGAATTTTTTCTGAGTTATAAGAACACATCAATAGTATGATTTACTTCCATGCCTAGGAAGTAATTAAGAAGACCTACGTCTTTAATACTAAAATTATCATGCAAATGTTTCTTCAAAGCTATGATTTCATCCAAATTAGACCATGTTAGGATGATATCATCAACATAAATAGCAACAATGATGATGGATGAGGGCTCTTTCTTCAAAAAAAAAAGTGACTAATCATTCTTTGATTGTGTGTAACCCTGCTTGACCAATTCATCATGTAAACTGACAAACCATTGCCTTGATGCCTACTTGATCCCATAAGTGAACTTTTTTAGTTTGCACACTAAATGTTTAGGATTAGCATAGCCTTCTGGTGCCTTCATGTAAACCTCCTCATCGAGTGTGCCATGTAAAAAGGCATTCATTATGTCAAGTTGATGAAGTTCCCACTTGTGACTTGCAGCAGCTGATAAAAGACATCTGATGGTGGTCATTTCAATCACTAGGGAGAAAGTTTCAATCTCTCAACTGTACCATCAACCTTCAATTTGATCTCAAAGACCAACTTGCATCCAGTTGCCTTCTTATGTTAAGGAAGTTCAACCATTTCCCATGTGAGTATCAAGTTCCTTCTGCATGGCTTTAACACAACCAGGTTGTTGTGAGGCTTCCCAATTTACTGGCTCAGTAAGATCATCAGCAGTGGTATTGATGTAGGCTTGAATGGTGGATGGTAGTTGAGTATAAGATACTATGTTGCACCAGTGGGAAGTGACATTTTCTGTAATGCAGACATAGTTATCAAGGTAAGAAGGGGTAGTTTTGATTCTAGTGGATGGTCTAGGTGGAATATGTGGAACATTAGAAACTGGAGGAGAAGAATAGATTGGAGGAGAAGAAGAATTAATATTGAGTGGAGAAGAAGTAGAAATAGGGGAAGATGTGATAGAAGTTGATGATGTGTTACTAGTTTTAGGAGAAGAAGAAGTACGTGAACCACAAGGGAAAAGAAAAGATTCAGGTATAGAAAAATTCATATCCATAGTAATAGGTGTACAAGCAGGAATGTATATATAGGTGATGTGGGTTAGAAGTTGTGTTTGGAGAACTAGGGAGGTTGTTTAGAGAAGTAGGGAGGCCAGAGTGATGGAAAGGAAGATGGTGTTCATAAAATGAACATCTCTAGACACAATGATCTTCCTTGTGTCTAAGGATATAACTTTGTATGCCTTTTGATAAGTGGAATACCCTAGGAATATGGACCAAACTGCTCTAGGATTAAACTTTGACCTATGAGCTTTAATGGTCGAGACAAAACATAAGCATCCAAAAACCCTCAAGTGATCCACAACTGGTGCAATACCATGTAACTTCTCATATGGTGAAATAAAACCCACAATACCGAGTGGCATTATGTTAATGATGTGAGTGACATATAAGATGCATTCACCCCAAAATCTCACAGGAACATTACATTATTACTCTGAAAGTACAAGGCTATGGCCGTTTCTAGCATATGCTTGTGCTTTCTTTCTACAACCCCATTATGATGGGGGATATCAGTGCAAGATCTTTGATGTTTCATGCCTTTAGAACAAAATAACTTCAATATATCTCCTTCACAAAGCTCCTTTGCATCGTCAATTCTCAAACAAGTAATTTTAGCATTATATGGAGTATCAACTAGAGCATGAAAATGTTGTAAGATAACAACTGCATTAGTCTTATTTTTTATCATAAATGTCCAAGCATGACTCAATAAATTATCAACAAGAGTTAAGAACCAAGCAAAGCCATCATGAGTTTTATTCTGATATAGCCCCAACTATCTACATGGACAATTTTGAAACATCTAGTTGTATGAGACAGACTAGTAGGAAACGGGAGTCTAGTTTGCCTAGCTTTATGACATACTTGGCAAATAGAATCACATTGTATACTACTAGGTATATTAGGATGAACAAGATGTAGTTTATTGAAAGATAAGTCCCTTAACCTCAAGTGCCATAATTTGGCAAAATTTGAATGAGCTAAAAGAGCTGATTCGGTTGTAGAATTCTGAATGATGTCAATATCTTCGTTGACAGTATACAAGCCAACATTTATCTTACCAAGAACCACTGAATGGTGGAGACATAAAGGGATCTCACAATGCATATCTTGACACAATTTATGTGTGGATAGAAGATTAAACTTAAAACTTGGAACATATAGGGATTGTTGTAAAATTATGCCATTATCAAACTAAACTTTCCCTATATGCTCAACTATTACTTGTTTATCATCAACAATAGTAATAGTGTTTGGAATTTTTTTAATTGGCTTATATGAGGTGAATAAATTGAGATTTGTACAGATGTGATCTGTTGCCCCACTGTCAATGATCCATCTAGAGTTGGAAGATTTAAGAAGACAGGTACTTGCTACATTAGCAGAAGCTAATGTTGTTTCAATATGGATTGGTTGCTGGCGTAAGAGAAGCTTCAACATGTTGTTGAAATGCTCTTCTGACACATGAGTAACATCATCATCAATGTTACCATCACAACCTTGGCCTTGAACAACAACAACCACACTCTTAGTTCCTTTGGAGTGAAAATGTCATGGATAACCATGAATCTGCCAACAAATATCCATTGTGTGCCTTGGTCTCTTACAATGATCACAATAAGGTCTTTTGTGAAATCCACCTCCAACAACCAACTTCTTGCATGAATTCTGAAATACAAACTTAGTAGAGTTTTGTTTGTATCTGTTATTGTAGCCTGGAATCTCTCTAGTACTGTTGGCTGAATTAACATACACTTGTCCTACAGGATCAAAGATCTGTATTTGCTTTTCATCTTGAATAACCAATCTATAAGCCAAAGAAACTTTGGAAGAGGCTGCATCATTAGGATATTAGTTCTAGCATTCCCAAACTTCTGGTCTAGTTTCACGAGCAATTGAACTAATCTATCCTCATCTGGATGTTCTATGAATTTCTGTGTAATATTACATGTGCATTTGTTACATGAACAAGTAGGTAATGGTCTGACAGTACTTAACTCATCCCATCCCATACAACCTTATCTAAGTAAAGAAATCTGTAATTGAAGCATATCCTTGTAAAATCTCACACAAATTTTGTTGTAGTGTATAGAATTGAGGTCCTGAGGTCTTAGAGAACCTATCTTCTAAGTCTTGCCAAATTTCAGCACCAGTGTCTAGATAGATTACACTCTTAGGTATGCTAGGTTCTAAGGATCTAAGAATGTATGAAATAATGATGTCATTACATCTTTCCCGAGCTTTACTGTTAGGGTCAATACTAGTTGGTTTAGGCAGGCTTCCATCAATGAAATGCAGTTTGTTTTAACAGAAAGAGAAATTTTCATACTCCTTCTCCATTCACCAAAACATTCTTCATTAAATTTTTCAGCAATCAAAGGCAAAGATGTGTTTTCATTTGGATGAATGAAGTAAGGACTTAAAGGATCTAACATGACAGATGTTGGTGTGTTTTGATTATTCTGATTTATAGGTGTTTCAGTCATGATGTGAAATCAAGAAATTGATTTAAAGAATTAGAAATTTGGGTTGAAGAATTAGGAAATTGATTGAAAATCAAAGAAGAAATGACTGAAAATTGAAGTGATCTTACAATATTTTTTTTAACAATAAAGAAGCTTAAATGATGAAAACTTACCTCAAAATTTCAAGAAAACAATATGAAATTAAGAGGATGATTGAAGAAATTGAAGATGATGGAAGAAATGGAACGCAAAGCCTGATTTGAAGATATGTAATTTTGATTTCTGCAGACTTTGAAGATTATCTACAAATAATTTGCAGTCGATATTTTGCTTCAATTGAATTTGCGGAATTAATGCAGTAATTCACCAGGATGGAGTGAAATTCTACTCTGATACCATAAAGAAGTTTCAGCTGAAACTATGATAACATGATTGGGAGAAAAGAGAAAATATGAGAGACGAGAGAATGAGAGAGATTTTTAATATGTAATCAATAGTAAGAAGTGATTACAATATGAGTACCTATATAGTACATCAATCATTACAAGCAATGATAAGAAGATCTTTATTATACCTCAACAATAGAATAACAAACACTAATAGAATAACAAATTATGTTATAATTAACTTAGAGAGAGGAAGATGACGTGGTATTAGTAAGTTGAGAGTTGTTGAGTGGTTATGAGGAAGCTTGTAATTCATTAAAAAAAACATAGTCATGTGAGTCTTGTTTGATTTATCTCATTATATACATTATGAAAATCAAACTTTTATAATTTTTACAATGATGTAACTAAAGATAATAATAATACGAAATGCGCATTGATATACATGAAAAGCATAAATGTAAAGTGTATCTAGGGACGAAGGGAGTAATAAATAATTAGAGATATCAAAGGTCAAAGTTATACATTAACAATCGTGAAATTTTATATGATACAATAATTTTAAAAAAAATTGAAAGTAATTTACATGAAACAAATAGGGTAGCAAGAAGTTTAATGGCAAAAAATCTCTTTTGCTTATTTAGGTTCCTAGTTTTTTATTGCTTTTATTTCCAAAAAAAGAATCAAAGAAGTTTGATTACTAGCTCACACTTAAGATACTTTCTTTTTTATTTAGTTGTTACACTTCTTGTTTTCACGCACTCCAATGTGTTACTTCGAGCCTTAATATCTTTAATTATGCATAATTAACAATTATAAAAAATTGATATTCGAAAACTACACATTTAGATGAATCTAACAAGATCTCACATGACTTTTTTTTTCCTTTTACATAAGAAATGACAAATGGAACAAGTTAAGTTGGTTTTATAGTAATTATTTGAAGTGTAGCAACTAAGAAAATACGAAGGAAATACAATTTATCGGCCTCTTGTACTGTTCAATTAGAATAACATTATATTAGTTGACTACAATAGCGAAAATAATATTTACTTATAACCTTGTCTATACATATGCTCTATCTATTTGCTATTAGTTGTTAATATTAACTTTCATGTTCAACAGTGCATAATTTTAACCATTAATATTTTTCAACTATTATTACCTTATTAAATATTACAAGAATCTGATAATTGCATTCATAAACAAACCCAAACACCCCTTTTTTACAAGAACTGTATCGTATTAAAATAACATTATATTAGTTGATTATCAATAGGGGAAATCATTCTTGCAAAAATATTGTATTATATTACCTCATTAAATTGGTGGAATATGATTAAATATTAATAAACCCAAATTGCGGCATTGATTTTTTTCCCTGTACCCCCTTATAATTTCTAGTTGTCTTTATGGTTTTATAGACAACATCTACATTACGGCTATATAGATTTCATTATTGTTGATGTCAACTAGTTTAGTTCATAAAAGTATTGAGAGTTGGTATTCCGTCTATAATGTTTGTTCTAGTGGCTCTCTCTACAAAAGCAAAAAAAAAAAAAAAAAAAAACGGTTTTTTCACCAAATACCCTTGACAAAAAAGTTTATTCACCAAATACCCCAACTTTTTTCAAAATTCACCATATACCCATGACTTTTAACAAAAATCATCATATACCCCAATTTTTTTTAAAAATGACAAATAATGCCCTTAATGACTAATGACGATTAACTCCGTTAGTCATTAGTGTTAATTAATCCTCATTAACCCTAAAAAACTCTAATTAACCTAAACATCCTAAAAACCTAACTAACCTAACCCCCCTCTCTCTCCCCTAACCCACCACCCCCCAACAACCCCATCCCCACCAGCTACAAGCCCCCACCACCCAGCCCCCCTCCCCTTCCCCGCCAGTCGTGCCACCCCTCCCATCCCCTTCCCCGCCAGTCGCGTAGCCCCCTCCTCTCCCCTTCCCCGCCAGTCGCACAACCCCCTACCCTCCCCTTCCTCCGCAAAAGTTGCGCCACCCCCCTCCTCTCCTCGTCCCTTCGCGCACCTTTGAAATCCCTACAGTTGATTTTTTTACATTTCAGAGGGGGTTGGGCGTCGTTTGCGGGGGAAGGGGAGGGGAAGGGGGTTGTGCGGCGGTTGCAGGGGAAGGGGAGGAGGCTGCGGGGGTGGGGGAAAGGGGGAGGGGGTGCTGCGGGGGGTGCTGGGTGTGGTGGGGAGAAGAGGGGGCGGGGGAGGGGTGGTGGGGGAAGAGGGGGGGCGGGGGAGGGGTGTTGGGGGAAGAGGTGGGGTGGTGGGTTAGGGTTAGTTAGGATTAATTAGATTAACTTAGGGCAAATTAGGTTGACTTAGGGCAAACTTGTAAATAAACACTGACGGTGACTAACGTTCATCAACTTTTGGGGTATCTGGTGAATTTTGTTAAAATTCATGGGTATATGGTGAATTTTGAAAAAAGGTGGGGTATTTGGTGAATAAATTTTTTTGTCAGGGGTATTTGGTAAAAAAATGAAAATAAAATAAAAATACATGTTTCATTACCTTTGATTCTCATTCGCAATTCAAAATATCAGATTAGATTAAATTTTAAGATGTAGCATAAGAGCAACTACAATGGTGAACATCAGGGACTTGCTAGCAAATAAATAAAAAGTTAAGCAATTAGCCCAACCATTGGAGTGAGTAGCTAGAATTTCATTTGCTAGCCAATGTAGCTTAACTAAGCCAATTGGCTTGAGCTAAAATTGTGGGCCCATGTGGGAATTTTGGTGAACAATTTCTATACTCTTCTCTTAAAAAAAAAGGGTTTTTTTGTCCCAAACTACCTTATTCATGTTTTTGCGAGAAACTACCTTATAAAAAAATTGTTGTCCCAAACTACCTTTCTTTTACCATTTTGTTGTTGACAACTACCTTAGGCCGGTTTCCGACGTTGACTTTTGTTTTTTCCGCTTTTTTAATGTCACGTTATATCACTTGACCTCTTCAAACCCTTTTTTAAATTTTCCCCACCCTAGTTTCCTCATTTTCCGGTGTGCGCGCGCTCTATCCCTCATATCTATGTGGCACTTTGTACCACCAATCCACCATTAAATTCCTCTTCTACTTAAACTAAAAACAATCACCCTCCTCAATTCCCACAAAGGTAATTTTGTTTTTCCCACAATTTTGAACTGAAAAAACTAAAGTCAATGTCGGAAACCGGCATAAGGTAGTTGTCAACAACAAAATTGTAAAGTAAGGTAGTTTAGGACAACAATTTTTTTATAAGGTAGTTTCTCGCAAAAACTTGAACGTTAAAGGTAGTTTGGGACAAAATTTCCTAAAAAAAACTATCTCACTTCAAGTGGGACCTACTCATATTGGCTAAACATTGGGGAAGTTTTGGCTTAAATTGGAGTTAGCTAGAAAAATCTATGTGGCACTCTAAGCCAATTTTCATTTTGCTCTACCATTAGAGATCACAGGGAGTTGGAAAATTGTGGGGCTTTTGTAATTTTGTGTACAACAATCAAAGAAAACAACAAATTGTAATTGCTCCAAATATTTGGGTACTTCTGAAGAAACAATTTGAAAAAACAATTTATAGTCATACATATATAGTTTCTTATAGTAATATTTTCTAAGTACAGGTGATTTGGATAATATAAAATCTAAATAAATTTATCTATTCATTTACCTATACATACAACTTTAATTATTTTTTAAAAACAATACCCACAACCCCAATCAAGTGGACTACTAATTTTGTAATTGAAGTAGTACAATTTCTTAAATTAAGGATTATAAGTACAATTTTGTTCCAATTATATAGCAATACTATGGAACTATAGTACAATTTTGTTCCAATTGTATAGTAATACCTCTACAAAGACTATAACTCTATTCCATCCAAGTTCCAACCAAACACACCATAAAGCCTTGTTCATAAGCAACCAAAATTTCAAAACTCAAAAAGTTAAACCACATGTGCCCTTTTCATAAACACAATTAATGGGCCCATCATTTTATGTATCACTACAATAACTAAAAAAAAGAACATCGAAATCATCACAAACTTTCAAATACTTTCAATTTCAAATAACTAAAAGTCTAAAATGCTTCCCTTTCGTCTCTTTCTTCGTCCTCTTTATTTCTTTCTCCCCAAACACTCCCTTAATTTTCATCACTCTTCACTCTGCAACTCCTCGTTGCGCAACCATGAAACAAACAACAACATTCATCTTTGTTCTCATTATAAACCTCTCATTTTCTCTCTCCTCATTCTCCCTAAACTCCGACGGACTCTCTCTCCTCGCTCTCAAATCCGCCATTACTTCCGACCCAACTCGTTCTCTTTCCACCTGGGTTGACTCAGATTCGAACCCGTGTCACTGGGTTAATATCCGCTGTACTAACAACCGAGTTACTGACATTTCTCTCTCTAACAAAACCTTAACTGGTTACCTCCCTTCTGAACTTGGTGCAATTCTCTCTCTTCGTCGACTTTCTCTCTCCTACAACAATTTCTCAACAACTATTTCACCTCACTTATTCAATGCTACTTCACTTACTTTCTTGGACCTTTCTCATAACTCTTTGTCAGGCCCAATTCCGGCCCAAATATCCTCCCTTGTGGGCCTTAAGTTTTTGGACCTTTCCTCGAATTTCCTTAATGGGTCTCTCCCTAGTGGGCTCAGTGAGCTGACCCAACTCGAGGGGACTCTTAATTTGTCGTATAATCAGTTTTCCGGCGAAGTTCCGGCGAGTTTTGGGAGGTTTCCGGTGATGGTTAGTTTGGATCTCCGGCATAATAATCTCAGTGGGAAAATTCCTCAGGTGGGGTCGCTTTTAAATCAGGGGCCCACTGCATTCGCCGGAAACCCTAATTTATGCGGGTTTCCGTTGAGTTCCACGTGTCCTGAAGCTCAAAACCCTAATTTATTACCCGGAAACCCGGAAAACCCGGATGACCCGACAACACCGAATCTGGGTAGTGGGGAGAGTGCAGAGAGAGGGAGGAGAAGGACGGTTTCTATCTCCTTGATTTTGGCTATTCTTGCAGTTTTAGCATGCGGGGGTATATTGGTCTTTTTGTATGTGATGAGGAAGAATTTGAGGGGAAGTAAAAAAAGGGATAACAATAACAAAAATAATGAAGAAAAAGTGGGGAAAGAGGAGGTTGTGAGTCACGTGAGGGTGGTGGTGGGGGATGAGGAGGTAGAAGGGCAAAATGGTAAATTCGTAGTGGTGGATGAGGAGGAGTTTGGGTTGGAATTAGAGGATTTGTTGAGGGCATCAGCTTATGTAGTGGGGAAGAGTAGGAGTGGGATAGTGTATAAAGTTGTGGTGGGTGGTGGTAAAGGATCAGGTGTGGTGCCGCCTACAGTGGTTGCTGTGAGGCGGTTGAGCGAGGCGGATGATGCGACGTGGAGGTTAAGGGATTTCGAGGCGGAGGCGGAGGCCATTGGTAAGGTACACCATCCTAATATTGTGAGGTTGAGAGCTTATTATTATGCTCAAGATGAGAAGCTCTTGGTTTCTGATTTTATCCGGAATGGCAGCTTGTACTCTGCACTGCATGGTATAATCTCTTTTTCCTGTCCTCCTATGTTAACCAATGTTTCAAAGTTCAATTCTTGCTTTGGTTTTTCTCTTATGCTTCATTATCTAATGCTTGCATCATACTTCCTCCGTTACTATTCATCAACCAATTTTGTTAAGCTATCTTGCATCATTATTTAAGAAAAAACTTAATTAAGTGAGTGGTCTTGTTAGATTCGTCTCAATGTAAGGATTTCAAATATCATTTTATGATTTTTAGTTATACGCAATTAGAGATATTGACTTACAAAGATTCGTCTCAACAAACATGAAAAACAAAATGGTGCAATTTAAGAAAAACAGAGGAATTATTCATATGGATTCGATACACAATTTAAGGAAGAGATTATTTAAATTTATTTTTATTTTGTCTGTTACCTTATTTAATCTTTTCTTTGAACTGCGTGTGTAGCCCATGATGCAAGTAATAAAATATGGAGGGAAGTACTTGAACCTTGTTCATGTCTAATATTGTGAAAGTATTTGTTTATATTGGAAAGCAAGAGTGTAACTTGTAAGTTGGTCCAAGTCTCATTTCTTAAGCCTAGAGATTCGAATCATAATATGTAGTGAAGTAATGATTAAGCTGATCTAACTGAAATTGACTATGGCTATAATATGTAGTGAAGCTATTTGTATAAATTTGGAAACAGAGAAAGTAGGTCCAAGTTCAATTTGCATGTATAATGGAGATTCATGGTGACATATGGTCGATGTTATTATTTAGTGTAACTGAAAATGAAAATAGAAATGTATAATTAGATACTCTTCTAAGAAAGATTTCAATGTAGACTCGGGAACAAATCTTTGACTCTTGAAAATAGGTGTAATGGGAAGAAGTGGTTAAATTGTTTATTTGTTGCTGTAGTGGTAGTCTGGTAGACTAGTAGTCATTAGGCAGAGGCTTGACATAAGGTCATAGGAGGGTTTCCCGTTGTTAAGTATGTGTCTAATGAACTATCAGATACTGGAAAAAGTGTTTTGGTACTTCTATTTATTTGAATATTGGAATCGTAAACCTTGTCGGGTACTTATACTTGTTTGCTGGAATCTAGAGGATATTATTTTGGCTGCAATAAAATAGACATTTGAGCCCTCTGATTGGTAGAAACTGGAAGAAGAACAAATGAAAGTCAATTGTGAGGTTGGAGATTCTTGAAACTGATTTCACCAGCGTGGCGATTATGCTGATTAACAATAACAACAGCTTATTAGCCGAGGATGGTTCACAGTACCAATTTCGTTTGGTATGTTGATGTTATGATTTAGCAGCCATTACCACCTGACCAGTGACAGGCTAAAGTCGCATCACCTAATCAAAAATAACCTAAGGTCCACTAACTAGTAGTCAGGGAAGTCAGGATCGAATCCACAGGGAGAAGTTGTACTATTGTATCTGAACTTAATATTATACTAACAAAATCAGATGAATGGTTGTGTTACTAAGCTAAACAGGTAACAGAATTAAATAAGAAGGTGTAAATATATCAGTAAAGTACTAGAATCATGGATCACTATGCATACAATTCGGGAAATCAAGGATAAACGATAACCACCTAGTAAGTCAATTGTCTAGGGCACACGTAATTTCTCTCGAACATTACCTCCCTCAAAGATCACCCAGCCGCTCTCGCATAGTCAAGGGTCACTTGCCTAATAATTGAAAGCCTATACGGTATCTCTCCTCTCGAAGTAGATTCAGTATTGCAGAAGTAGAAATATAAATCAGGCCTAATTATAATCCTAGCATGAAGAAACAATCAAAGGAAACAATTGAAATACCAGATAATCAAACTAATCTATCAATCCCTTATTGTATACATAGATCTCCACAATTCTAGATATAGAACTACTCACTCATAATCATGAAATCAATAACAAGAATCATATAAAAACTCATACTTGGAAACATGGCAAATAACTAAGAAAAAAAATGTTAACAATGGAAGAAATAACAAAGAAGTAAAGAAGAAAGATTACCAATTATATTGAACTATGAATAAGCAAAAGGTTTGATCTTGAATTGAAATCACAAAGAATGAATTAAGGTTCTTAAACACTCTAGAGAGAAACTAATAATAAAAACTAGATAGGAGTTAATAATTCTATTTTTCTATTTATACAAGCCCTAAAACAATAGAAGAAAATCTCGAAAAAGGGCCCGCAATCATTAAAAATCTCGCGTCACGCCAGCCGCCCGATCGGGCCAAAGTCGCCCGACGGATCGGGCTCCAAAGAAGATGATTAAGGCCAAAACCGCAAGACGCCCGATGCAATCGGGCTGACCCGCCCGATGACATCGGGCGGCCTTATGAAATGGAGGCAGAGTGCTGGAATGGCGCCCGACGTCGGGCCAACTCGCCCGATCGGGCGAAAGACGAATTACGACAGGGCATAAAACGCCCGATCGGGCCCGCAGCTGAAGTATGAAGAACTGGTATATCGCCCGATCGGGCTGGGCCGCCCGATCCAATCGGGCCGATCGGCTTATCTTCGTTTTCTTTTCTTTCTTTGCTCAAAGTCCCGGAAATCATCCTCGGGATCTAGAAACTCGGCATCTAACCTCTCTAATCCACTGTGCAATCATGTAAAGTAGGTGATAGCTTCCAAAACCTACAATTCAATACAAAATAGCAAACCACAACTAGATGGAGAGAATTAGTACCAAATGGCTCCTAAGAGCACCATAATCACAACTTTTAGCACATAATTAGGGGAGAAAATTCTATATAAAACCATAACATCAACCAGTGACCACCAGTTTGAGTTTGAGACTAGTTAAGATAACAAGTGGTAAAGATTAGAGAAAGATTACAAGTGATGAAAGGAGAACCTACCGACGTAGGGCTAATTTCCAATCAATTATGAAATAGATAAAGAGTGGAATCTCATTTATTTCTATTGACATAGATAGGTCCATATATATATATATATATATATTCGTGTGGTGGAAAACCATTCTATCAAGGTTGGCCACATTTGGATGAGAATATCTTGAACGGACTATTCCCAAACTTCAATGGTTGAAGGTGTTGAGTACTAGGGGAACTTGATAACTGTGTCCTGAACAAAGATAATTGTCATCATATAAGCAAAGTTTCCTAAGAGTGATTTTTTTTTTGACTGGACCTAAGAGTGAATTTAAGATGATGGTGGACAACTGGTGGTGCAAATCCTTTCTTCCAGCTTGTTATGCATACCAGTCACCACCTTTGGTATATAAAGAAATTCGATAAAGCACAAAAGACAAACCTAAAACTAAGGATGGAGACTTCGTCCCTCGTGACTCGTGCCTCACACCATTTGGTTTGTAAGCTTCTTCAATCTTCTCGTGGAATGGCCGATCTAGCAAGCATCCATAAACCATATGCAGATCTATTGCATTTCAAATTCTACTTAGGCTATATAGGATACTTTTGAGACTCTGATTTTTCTCCTAACATGATTAGCCATTAACGGTGGGAGACTGTACTAAGTACTAACTGAATTAATGCGGGTTAAAAGGGACCTGTTACTATGTGAACTGTAGGAGATGCTGCCTGTTCTCTTCACCTTAAATAAGAGGATTTGGTCTGGCATGAATTCTGGTCTCTTGTTCTAAGTAAACTTTGACGCTAGTATATAAGAAAAAGCATATGCATGTGGGATTCTGTTAGATTCGTCTCGTTGTGTTTATTTTAAAAGTCTGAATTCCATAATTTTTACTAATATGGTATCAAACATATGTGGTAATAAGTAAATGAGGATAAACAGGTCTGATGTGGTCTGATTCTAACAAGAAAAAGTAATAAGTTCTTGCAATAAAATGAAGAGAACATAGCCCAAGTCATACTTGGTGGATGTCTTTCCAGTCTGTGGAATTAGTGTAATAATGATAAACTACTTCCTCCATTTCTAAATAAGTGCAACATTTCCCATTTTTGGAAATGTCACAATAAGTGCAACATAGCTCAAAATGGAAAGTTTATTTCCTTTTATTTACAGAATTTGCCATTACTTAATTCCCCCAACAACACAATTAATTTATAATTTACCAACCTAAACAACCTTAATTGATCAACACCCCTAATCCCTCCTCTCATCTTAGCAACCTGCCACCTCTCTCCTTATCTCAACCCACCCAACCCTTTCTTCCCAACTCAACCCACCACCCCGACACCACCACCACCAACACCACAAACTCCACAGCAACACCAGCCCAAACCACCACCATTACACCACCAGTGCCGACCCGACAAACCTCAAATCTCTCTCCTTCTCTCGCATCCTCCACCAGCCCGACACCACTACACCACAAACTGCAACTCCTCATCCTCTCCTCTCGCGTCCTCCATCACGCTGTGGTGGTGTTCGATTTAGCTATAGATCTGGCATTCGATTTCAACAGAGTTAGTGTTTAGGTCGCGTTGTGGTTGTGTTGGTGAAACAATGGCGGTGTTCGTCGCATCCCTAAACACCAAGAAACCTAATTCGTCGCATTTCATCTCTAAACCACGAAGAACCCTACTTTCGTGCAATTTCAGTGTTCGAATCTTCAGATCTGACCTTGTTTACTTCACGAATCTATTTTTCTCCTTCTTCTCTCATCTCTAAACCATGAAGAACCCTAATTCTGTGATCTTGTTTATGGAGCCTTCTATTCGCCGACCGAGATTTCCGATCCTAATAACGAGGGTGTTGGACTGTTAGAATCGGGGGTTAGGGAGGGAAAATGGGGTGGTCGGTGGTGGTGGAGGGAGAAAAAGGTTTCCCGGTAGGCAGGGGAGGGAGAGGGCATTTTTTCGGTGTTCAGGGATGGAGGAGGGGGAAAGGTGTTTCTGCTGCTGGTGGTGGTGGTTGCGGTGGTGGCGGCGGTGGTGGTGGTGATGGTGGTGGTGGAGTTGTTGTGGTGGATCGCAGGTGGAAGGTGTTTGGATTATAAAGTTGTTGGGCAATTAGTTTAAGTGTTTTATTTGATTAAGTAGCCTAATCTTTCCTCTAAGTGTGGTCCCCAACTTTCTCTCTCTAGATGCCTTGGTCTGTGTGCCGTTTTTCTCTGTTGCACTTATTTAGAAACGGAGGAAGTATATCCAAATTGTGTTGTTTTTCCTGGTTGTCAATTTAAAGGGACAAGGGCTATCTTCTTGATGAGATTGATGTATGTTTCTATGCTTCTACTTTTAACACACACTGGATCATGTCTTGCTTTAGACGATGTGTCCCAAAATCATGTTACATGCTTGCTAAACTAAGATATTTAATAATTTTCTACTACTTGGCAGTTGGCACTACGGTCAGAAATAATGTCTCAACTTACAACTTGTTTAAAGCTATGTGATACTGGTGTATGGTCCTCCATTCATTTGTCTAATACAACTTAAAATTGGACTAGGTTTGTGTTACACTTAATTTATATGTTTCATGGGCTTGCTTCCATGAAACAGAGAAATTAACGTTTTGACCTCAGTCTGCTATAAAATGTTCCATATTGTCAAAATTTGCTGAACTAATTGTTATCACAATGGTTCTGCTACAAGAACGCCGGCATACATTGGAACCTTTTTGATTTGATTGACTAAACTGGAACTTCAACTCCATGATGAAACATGTAGCAATAACATAGCCTAATTATATTTTGCTGTTGTTAGTGAAGTCTTGAGCCATGATATGTTTGGGTAATACTGCCAAAACATGTAATCCAGATTTGTTCCAATACATTTTTTTTTCCTCTTCTGTAGTTGCACAGCATTCATCAGTGTTGATTCTATCTGTACGACAGTTAAGGATTTTCATGTAGTAATACTCGGCTTTGATGCCTCTCTGTGTCATTAATCATGGCTCTTATGCTTGCGATGCACTCTATCTGAGCAGTGGGTGCCTTCGATCTGTTAATCATATACTTTTGGTTTTGTAGGTGGACCCTCAAATGATATGCCGCCATTATCATGGGCTTTTAGACTCAAAATTGCACAAGGCACTGCAAGGGGTTTGATGCACATTCATGAGTGCAGCCCGAGAAAGTATGTTCATGGAAACTTAAAATCATCCAAAATTCTACTCGATGATGACTTTCATCCATATATTTCTGGGTTTGGTCTCAACCGCCTACAATGCGGACGTTTGAAATCGACTAACCCCCCATCAAGAAGACCGAGCTTAAGTAATTCCTTCTTAACGGGCTCAAAAATATTGAGTACACCTTCGGTTGCCTATTCTGCCCCTGAGGTGCAAACTGGTTCTGTCAAGCTCACCCAAAAATGTGATGTGTATTCATTCGGGATTGTACTAATGGAGATATTAACAGGTCAGCTACCAAATACGGGACCCGACAATGATGGAAAGGGATTGGAAAGCCTTGTAAGGAAGGTTTTCCAAGAAGAGAGACCTTTATCAGAGATCATAGATCCGGCACTTCTGCATGAAGTTTATGCCAAGAAGCAGGTGTTGGCCACATTTCATATCGCTTTGAACTGTACGGAGCTGGACCCTGAGCTAAGGCCAAGGATGAGAACTGTTTCTGAGAGCCTGGATGGCCTGAAGTTTGAATGAGAATGAAGATGGTAAATAATGTGTACATGTCTGTTAGAAGCATTCTGTTGACACTTGATGTAGAATCTGTACCTACTTTCTGTAGCAATGATTTGTAGTAGGATTAGGAATTAGGATGTCTTGCATTGGTGCCTCAAATGGTAAGGTTTTGTAGAAGTCAGAAAGAATGATGTTTCAGTGTATGGTTCATGGGTTTTTGTTTTGTTTTGCTATGCTCTCGAGGCGACAGGGAGTGCTTAAACCACCATAGATGGCTCCATTTTGCTCCATTTCTGTGCCTTATCTGAATGACCTTCGACTCTAGCGCAGACTTGATACTTGCATTTAGATTCATACACATTCCGGCTCCATTCACTCTTTCTCGATGTTAACTTTTATTAGATCTGGTGAATGATGATGACTCAGACATAAATTGAACATGATATAAGCTGGTTTTTTTTTTTTTTTGAAGGGTGATATAAGTTGGTTAGTTCCAAATATTTTCGACGAATTTATATAAGCAAGTGAACATGAGTAATATAGGGCCATGATAGTATTGAGATTTTTAAGATGAAATTGATACGATTCCTTTTGATTTATAAATTTACATATTGTCATTTTAGCACAAAACAAATTTACGACTTACGAGATTTTTTTGGGAATAAGTACACACACTAGAAAATTACAAGCTAATCCATATTTTTTTACGGGTGACAACGAGTAATATAGGGCTACGATAGTATGTTCTAGAAGCCTAGAAGCGTATTATCTCTGCATCCTTGTGCTGAAGACCTGATTGATTGAAGTTGGTGACATTCTCCACTGAAGTCGCCATACTTGAGACCTCTGCTTCCCTCAAATCTTGTTTGTGGAGGGCCTCGTTTTTGGTATGGTTTTTTACCTTTTTTTGTTTGTTTGGGAGATATGAATTGACATCAACCTTGAATGATTGATAGAAATGCAACTCTTTCCTTTGTTGCAACCTTTTCATATCTTCTCGGGAGATATTAAGGAACAAGGAAGATCTATGTGTTTGGACATAAGTCACATAATCAAGATGCCAGGAAGACTTTAATCTTATCTTTTTAGGAGAACAAAGATGAAGGAATATGTCCTTAGACATCCCGACAATTACTAAATATTAATACGAATTATATTATGAAGATAATAAAGTCAACTATTTTAGTAATCGTATTTTCTTGCAAGAGAATAAATATGATAAAGGACAATAATGATTGGCCTATAACTAAAATATATTAATCCTATAAGGTTACACATTGTAGCACAAGTTAGACAAAACAATTCAAATTCATTTAGGATTAGGGTTGGGCCGGTCCTAAGGGGATAGAAGAGAATTAGTTCTCCTAGCTCCCCTATGACTCTTCTATTATATATTGGATATAATATTAGGGTTTAGGTGATCAATTCAATTAATCAGTTTCTTTTCACAAGAGAGAGAAAGTGAAACCCTAAACTATTCCCTCTAACCGGCGTCTATACCATCTAAAAGCAAGAGATCTTCTCTTCCGTTCTAGCAAACGTTGGTGTTCAACTGGTGCTCGTGGACTGATTAGAGGAGCAACACTTGGGCTCTCGGATCTTCAAAACTTGCATACAACAGGAAAATCACGCTACAAAGGTTCGATATTTAATCCCTATTGTATGATTCATGTCTTTGATTATGTTTGTGATCTATGATAGATGTTAAAAAATTGTTTCCTGAAATTCTGCTATATGCATATGTATATTCCTACAGTGGTATCAGTTTTGCCTAATTCATAATATTATATGATCATGTAATTGTATGTAAAGTTATTATTTTTATTCAATTAAGGGAGGATTTATTTATGGCTTGAATTTGCATAATTGATATTTGATATTAATTGATTGGAAATTGTAAATAATTGATTTAATCCCTATTGAATGATTTATTATAATAAATATTTTTCATAAATATTTTATTATCTTTGATAAATAAATCAGATTTTACGTTCGTGAAATTCCATCTTCGGGGTTTTGGGGATAAAAAATATCTTTAAAGCACGCGTAGAATAAAAACGATTATACTGGAATATGCGCCGGACGTAGGGATGTGCTCAGCGCACCAAGTGCATCCAACACAATGCTAGAACACGTCAAGCGAGCCAATGAGCGCGTAACACGTGGATTTGTGACTCACATAGAGTCTTGCGCCTGACGCAGGTCCTGTGTGAGATGCAAGGTACTAATCTATCTTTTTCCAAAACGTGTTTGCACGTGTGCAAATTTGATTGCCCGGGCTAGCAGCATCAGGCACACCAATATGCACCTGATGCGTGGCATTGTGCCTGCCACGTAGGCCTACTTCTGGCGCAGGGCTTGCGTGGAGCGCACGCTGCCTTTTGTTTAAAAATATCCGTGATTTCTCAAATTACGCAGCGCTTTTATTATTTTACTTAGACACAAACTTACAAATATCTCCGCAATACACTTCGAATCTCCAAATACTCAAACACTGAAATACTTTCAAATCAATTTCCATTCCTAATCACACTGCGAACCTGGTTTCACGGTTACTCGGCCTAAAGATCGTTGCGCTCTTCAATCTAAGCCGCATAGGTATAATTCCTGAGGATCCTTGAATAAATTCTCTATTTCTGTACTGAAGTTACCAACAATTTACTTCATGATGTAGATCTTTAAGTAATAATCGTTCTACTGTATATTCTAATCCCTTTTCTATACTTTATTTTAGATACATATTATTATTCTTGCCTTTGTATATCATATGCTTGGCTGATCATTCTATTCATATTATATGATTGTTCCTGCTTTATTGCTTTTATCGCCTACATATTATCATTGCTAAACAAGACCTAAAGAACTATTCTAACTAATCAGATTAATTTGGACAACCTGCTAGGTTCCATGTAAATCGATTTCATAATAACATATCACTAAAAAAAATAGTTTTTTTTATGTATTTGTTGAACCAACCTAGACTAAATTATTTTTAGGGTGTATAAAAATATTATATGATTATTCTTTGGCATAAAATCTGTAATGAATTGATATTTATTAGAGGTCAACAATGGGCAATATGGTTCCTGACTGTATTTTACCCTCACTCCCGAACTCAATCTTTGGTTCATTATGATCATATATGGAGTCTAGACAAGGAAATCTATATTAGATAATTTGTCCCTACGATTTTCCCATATCCAATTAGGTTTATAATTCTTCCTACAAAGAATTGTTGGCGACTTCTTTCAAAATAATTTTCAATAAAACCTTAACACAATAGGATAGTCAAATATAACACGCGTTCACACTACATAGGCGAAATAAAAACATGCCTACAAATACAGATGGAGCTGCTATAGGGAATCCAGGCCAAGCTTGAGGAAGGGGGATTATTCGTTGTCAGAGAGAAGAAAATCATGAAGTTTTCTCGATAAACTGTGGGATATGTACCTGCATCAAAGCTGGACTTCTTGTTGTCTTGAGGGGAGTTAGCTGTTAATAGTTTGGGGAGGAAATAATAGGAAAGTCCAAGTTTCGGTTGATTCATTGGTAGTAGCTCGACTTCTCATAGGTGAAGCTCCTACTTCCTCTCCTTACATTAACATTAGTTGAAGATGCCATGCTCTCATTGCTCGCAAAGAGTGGATGATTTCTATTGAATATTGTTATAGGGAAGCTAATCGCGTGACGGATTGGTTGGCCAATGTTGGTGTTCATACGGATCGAAAACTTGTTATGATGGAGGCGGTCATGAAGGACTTTCATGGTATTATATTGGGGGACATGAGTGGGGTAGCTTGGTCGAGACTAGTGCCAGCATATTGGTTAGTGTTGGGTTCTTATAGTTGTAGTTCTTAGTTTTTTCAGTTTTCTTTTGTTTTTGTTCAGCTAGATTGTTTAGAACTCCGTAATCTTGAATTATAGTGTTTACAAAATAAGAATCTAAATCGAGTAAAACTCCATAATTAATATATATAGTGTTTACAAAATAATAATTCTAACCATGTTAGGAATCCAAACTATATAGGGATTAGATACTACAAATATATCCTAAACAAATGAGATATTATCCTAAATATACTCTCTATCACACCCCACAGTTGGAGCAGGAGGAGAGGGCAAATGTTAAGACTGGACTTAAACTCCAAAAATATCAGCCGCGGAAGACCTTTAGTGAATATGTCTACATACTGATATTTAGTAGGAACATGCAACACATGTACCTGATCCAACATAACCTTTTCCTAAACAAAATGAATATCTATCTCAACATGTTTAGTGTGTTGGTGTTGTACTGGGTTGCGAGATAAAGAAATAGCACTAACATTATCACAATAAACAATAATAGCCTGTCGGAGAGGACAATGTAACTACAAAAGAAGATAAACAACCAATAAGCTTCCACGACAATATTTCCAACACCACGATATTCTGCCTTGACATTTGATCTAGAAAGAGTAGGGTGACGCTTAAACTGCCAAGAAATTAAGTTATCTGGAAGTACGACGTTGGGGTATGGGCCCGAAACTGCTAGGGGTACGATGCTGGGCTAGGATCCCAACCCCACACGGGAGAATCATGCTGGACTGTACTGGGCCTGGAGGCCATGCCACAGGTGCATTAGTCGAGCTCGATCTGTTGGGCAAACTACTGGGGTTACTGATCAGTGATCACTGCGCCCACGGTCACGACGGCCTCTGCCTCAGTCTTGACGCCCCTCTCTGCCGCGCCCATGCCCACTACCCCTCGTTGGCCTGACTGAGGTGGCTAGTGTGGTGGTACGATGGTGATTTGTTGGGCAGCCGGTGTGCTTTTAGCCACAAACAAAGAAATTTATGGTGCTGAATCTTGAGCACGACGAGAGTGTTCGAACTCAAGCAAAGGTAACGACTCGGTTTGTTGTATCATCGTAGCTACAACATCACAATCAGTGTAAATGAGACCTAAAGCAAGCCTTAGAGCCAATTTTTGCTCTGAAACTAGTTGATCAAGATTGGCAAGTTGGTCTTTACTTTTTCTTTAACTGCGTGCAATAAGAAGAAACATCAGAGAAATTGTACAAGTGACGAGTATTGAATTGATTTTCAAGATAGACGGCCAGAGTTTGTCTGTTATTGTGAAAATATAATAGCTTTCAACTTGTCCCAAAGTTCCTGTGCAGAATCACCACGATAAAGAACTGATTGTAATAGATCTGTAAAAATATATAGTGCCATAAATCCATTGCTTGACGATGGAATCATGATGGGCCCATAACTCAACAGACATGTCAGTAGGGCGTTTGTGTTTTGGATTCATTTGTAAAGGCATGAGCATGAGTCTGAGGGTGTGCACCGGTCCAGTCCCAGGCCGGAATCGGCTGGACTAGTGGACCGAAATCCGGGATTTTCTTGGACCGGGACGGGACCGGAAAAATTCCGGTTCGGTGCGGTCTGAAACATAATTTTTCCGGTCCGGTTCGGTCCTAGACCTCTCGAACCGGAATTTTTTTCAAAAAAAATGTTTAAATACTTTTATAAATTATATGCATTAAAAATTAATAATTTTAATAGTAATAATCCTAAAAGAATAAATAGTTGATTTTCAAGTTTTTAACTTTCTACCTTTTAATTTTTCTTTAACATATAAATTTTTTTTACTAAAATAACAGAAATTCCGGTCAAACAGGTTCGAACCGGTGGACCGGAATCCTGATATTCGGCGGACCGGAATCTTCAGTCCGATCCAAATTTTGGCCCGGAGTGGTTTGTGCACACTCTTAAGCATGACACTCAAATAACTCAACCCAATTTGAATATTATACTTTCTCATGATCAAGAATCAAATAAATGCAATTTTTGATGTTAGTGAAGGAAAGTGCATGATGGAATTCATGGGGAGGGGGTTCGATTTTTGAGGTGCTTGCCGGTGGTTCCCGCAGCGGCTTAAATAAGAGGTGCAGGAAGTTTTTTTTGGCGTAAACCTAAAGCTAAGATATCATGCTAGATTGTGTAAAACTCCGTAATCTTGAAGTATTTCCATTAATCAATATATATAGTGTTTACAAAATAATAATGCTAACCATGTTAGGAATCCAAATTATATATATATATATATATATATATATATATAATACAAATATATCTAAAACAAATGAGAAAATATTATCCTAAATATATTCTCTATTATTTTATGTGTCTTTTTTTTTCCTTTAATTTGGTCTACTTTCTTTTTCCCTTTTAGTTTGTTTATGTAAGGCTGTGTTTCTCTAGTTTGGGGTTCTTCCCCTCTTACTCAACAAAAAAACTTATTACCAAAATGTGTTATAGTTGTATGTTATTTCAGAATTCAGACCGATCAACTCATGCGGCACACTTAATTGGCCGTATATTAATTAGTATAGTAAATTAACCAAGGATGTCTTGGCTTAGTGGTTAAAATTGAGGCGCTGTGAATGATAGGTCACATGTTCGAATTTTCTTTGCCCTTCTTTGTACTGCCTTCGTAACTTATATTGATATTGATAAAAAAAAATTAAAGTAAACCGAGGGCACTTAAAGTATACTCCCATTTAATTTTTTTTATTTAGATTGTACTAAATATTAGTAGTTAAGAATAATTAGTGGAGCGTAAGTAAAGATTCAAAAAGTCAACTTAAAAAGTCCAAAACTATCATGGAAGGAATGAATGACATCTTATATAGTTATATATATCAAAGGCCTTCAGTTTGAGAACTTGAGTTGTTAAGTAGTTAGATTAGACGCGCAATGGAGAGGAAAGTGGGGATTATAGGAGCAGGTATTAGTGGTCTATTAGCATGCAAATATGCCCTTTCTAAGGGTTACCATCCCATAGTTTTTGAGTCACGAAGCACCATTGGTGGTGTTTGGTCCAAAACTTTAGAAACTACTAAGCTACAAACTCCTAAACCACTTTATCAATTTTCTGATTTTCCTTGGCCTTCTTCAGTGGTAACAGATTTCCCTGACCATACCCAAGTTATTGATTATCTTAAATCTTACGCTAATCATTTTGATTTGGTTAAGCACATCAGATTTAGCACCAGAGTGGTGAGTATTAAGTATGAAGGTGCATCTGATGAAGAGGTCCAATCTTGGACGCTTTGGGCAGGGCCGTTCCTGATAATTTTTGGGCCCTAGGCGGATCTAAAAATAAAGGCCCCTATATGAGTCGATCCTAATATTTTATAGGTCATATAATTAAAACCTTCGTACCTAAAACTATAATCTATATTTTGTTAGTGATACCAATAAAAAATAAGCACATAATATTATTAAAAATTGCACATGATAAGCACAAAAATTGCACAAATTTCACTAAATATTCAAAAAGTGTATCAATTTTTATTTAGTTGGTCATAGTTAATTTCTTTTTTTGGGCCCCACACGATCATGGGCCCTGGGCGGTGGCACTCCTTGCCTACCC
Source organism: Beta vulgaris subsp. vulgaris (assembly GCF_026745355.1). Lineage (NCBI taxonomy): Eukaryota > Viridiplantae > Streptophyta > Magnoliopsida > Caryophyllales > Amaranthaceae > Beta > Beta vulgaris. The sequence continues at coordinate 48,844,739 of NC_079204.1, read as the reverse complement.
TCAGAACCGGCCCTGGCTTTGGGGTGGCAACGGTGACCCCTTTGGCAATACGGGCAAATGGGCTGTTACTGCCCAAGATCTTCACAACCAATCAGTTGAGCCTGTTGAGGTATTATTACTAGTTTACCAATTTTTCCTTTAAAAAAAGCTTCCTTAAATATTTTTGCTCAGACATTGGACTTGAACTTTCTTACTACTCCCTCCGTCCCATAATATACGTCTTGATTCTGTTTTTACACGCGAATTAAGGTAAATTAGAATCTTGTTTTATTTACATAAAAAGATTCATTTTTATTGGGAAACACTTACATTGTTTTTTTTTTCTTTTTAACAAAAAAATAAAAACTTAACATTAATTGCATAGTTTAATGTGTAGAGGAGTTTAATGGGTTACGAGATTCTATTTTCTCATGAATAATGGTGCATTGGAAGCTGAAATTATGAGAATTTTTTGGGAGTTAAATTATTTTCATAAGGGTATTTTGGGTATAATTATTGATTGAAAATAGAAACAAGACTTATATTTTGGGACACTTTAAAAGGAAAGGGGACTTATATAATGGGACGAAGGGAGTACTTTCTTTATTAAGTGCATATATATATCTCTATTATGTAAGGAAAGGAGAGCTATGGTGTCTCCAAAAAAATTACTTAATTACCCCTAACTAAATCAACTACTCTACCAAAAAAAGATGAAAGATAATCAAACTCAAATATAGCATAAAAAATTAACAAAAGAATTTATATCAATCAAATATTATTTGATCAATCAATACACAATCAAGTAGTAAATCAAAAAGCAAAATATAATCAATTAACAAAGTGAAATGAATTAATTAAAACAAAATACTTTGTTGATAAGAATATAAAAAATCCTTAATAAATCTGCTAACATTCTTCTATCGCTCATGAGTTTTAATTTTAAAAATCTTAAAGAAAGTATAAATAAAATAAATGATAAAAGACGGGTTTGGTTAAGTGATACTCCAAAAAAACAGTAGTATAGGCTAAAGCAACAAAATTAGCTAGCCCAAAAAACATGTCAAATGTTCAAATTTTACCTTTGTTTATGCCCAAAAAAGTTATAAATTACGGCGTTCTAAAAAAGTGAAGCACGCACCGCGTGCATAAATTGTTATACTACATAAGGGAAGGAAGGAGGCTATGGGTGTCCTCTATAAAATTACTAAATTGTCCTTATAATGTTGAAATTTTAAAACCTATCCTTCAATATTTATACATACATAAATAACTTAACAAAAATAAAAATGTCCTTTGTTTTTTCTACAAACCCAATTCAAAAGTAAAAAAATTACACAGATATAGAAGACATCTCACAAGTATAATTGACAAAAACATTTATAATAAATTTAAATTTGTAATAAAAAAAATATAGAGTAAATAATGAAACAAATTGAAAATTAGACGATAAATCCGGTAAAAGATTAAAAAAAGTTAAACAAAATAAAAGAAAATAAAATTCAAAAAAATGAGTAAATGGGATGGGGGGATTGCCCGTAATATATTTTAGGTTTTTATTTTGACGGAATATATTTGAAGTTGTACATATCCATGCATTAATATTAACAGGTTGGGCTTGGCCCGTCCATTTAAAATTTTTTCCAAGTTAATTTGTTGTTTAAGTCCACAACTTTAACGGGCCGGGTTGAGAGGGCTTAGCGAGCCGTCCCGTCCATGAACTAGCTCTACTTAAAACAACTACTTGTTTTTATGAATCTTTGATTTTGCAAAAGAGGAACAAAGTTTTCAACTCAAAAAGGATAGATGCTCACAGTAAGAAGTAAAACAATATATAGGTGGAAGATCACTTCTTATACACGTCCAAAGCATGCTTATGGCAAGTACCTAATTCTTTCAAATTAAGGGCCAGTTCTCTTCGGTATAAAATAGCTGAATCGAACTGATTGGAGCTGAACTGAACTGAACTGAACTGAATTGAATTGGATTGAATTGAATTGAATTGAATTGAATTGAATTGAATTGAATTAAATTGAATGTAATAAATATATAAATAATATTTAAACAATAATAATATGAATATTAAATAATTATTATAATGATAAGTAATAATAATGAATAATAATAATGATAGTATTTTGGATATTTTTAAATGATAGTTATAAATAAATAATATTAATAATCATAAATTAATAATAATAATAATTCATGATAATAATGATAATTAATAATAATTATTTTACATTATTTGAATTAATATATTAATACTTGATGATGATATATAATAACAATAATATCTAAGAAGTAAATTAATATTACTATTTTAATAATTAGATTTAATAATATAATAATATTTAGTAATAAAAATAATGATTGGGTTGGACCGCGAAAATTACATCATAAACCGTCTTGACGCGATTTGATTGGTTTATGGGCTAAAAAACGTGGGTTTATTTGTACTTTGACCTAAACCATGTTCCTCCTAATAATAATAGTAATAATAATGAGCAAAGCTATAATAAACAAAATAACATATAGAAACAACAACAACAACAACAACAACAACAACAATAATAATAATAATAATAATAATAATAATAATAATAATAATAATAATAATAATAATAATAATAATAATAATAATAATAATGATACTTAATAGTAATGATATGAAAATAAATAATAATAATAAGAGTAATTAGTAAAATAAATTATACCAACATAATAATAAAATTTAACAAAATGGTTATAAAAGAATGGAGCTGAACTGAACTGATTGGAGTTGAACTGAACCGAACTGAAATAAGTTGGGGAGAACAGACCCTAAATAACACCAATCTAACCTTTTGATTGAGCATAGTGGTGAATCATGAAAGACTTAATTCCTTCCATTTAGAAAATATCAATCAATGATTGATATATATTTCTTCCATTCTTTATCTATTGCAACAATATAATAAGGTTGGACATGGTTATCAAGAAAATAAAAAATCAGTAAGGTAAAATAAGGGTAATATTGTCAACTAATTAGTTGGTGTGTAATTAATGGTAGTTTTAGTAAGTTAAAGTAAGGGTAATATTGTCAACTAATTAGTTGGTGGGTAATTAATGATAGTTTTAGTAAGGTAAAACAAGGATAATATTATCAACTAAAATTACTTTTTTTAACCAAATATAACATTGTTGCAATAGATATGAAACTATCACAAGTAGTCATTGTTGCAATAGATAAAGAACATATATCAATAATTATTCCATAATTGATATTTTTACTATACCAAATAATAAATTCATTCCTTATATGCGAAATTCTATATCGACATTATCACATAATATTAGTGTCTTTTACAATAATTAATCAACATTGTACTTTAGGTGTGACCCTATGGGTCCAAATCAGCTTAACAATAAATATTAATCATTTATTAATATTACAAGTCAAGATTTGCTTCTAACAAAGCCTCATGACTACCCAAATTATATTCCAATTCATATAAATATTTATAACGTTATTATTAATTAATTGAGTTCTGCACTTAATCGTAGGACATACTCCAACAATAGTAACTTCTTTCCCCCATCCCTTCTCAACTCACCTTCATTTTTATTAAGGTGGTTGGACCAAAATCCATTACCCCCAATCCAAATATTAGAGTTCAGACGACCATTAGATTTAGTTGTTAAAGTGATACATCACTAGGGTGAGAAACTAGGATCCTAGTAGTAGGGGATTGATACATATACTTCCTCCGTTTTTTTTTTACTTGCAACACTTTTTTTTTCCATCAATTCCAATGCAAAATTTGGGTAGGAGAGAGGTAGAGAGGAAAAGAAGAGAATGCCCCATGTGATTGGAGAGAGGTAGAGAGAAAGGAAAAGCAAAAGTAGAAATTAATTATTTTTCTTTTAGGAAAGTGTTGCAAATAAACAAAGAGAATTGTTAAACATCGACCATCGTTCTGAAATTACTTAAAATCGCCCCAAGCCTCCCCAAGCCCCTCCCCCACCCAGAAACTATCCCCCAAAAGCACAACCAGTAGGCAACTCCTTCCTCTTTTATTTCTTCCCTCACCACCAATACCCCCACCCCATCCCACCCCCTTGTTGTTGCCTTCCACGAATCCTCACCACTAGTATCCCCCAGTACCCCTAACTCCTCTTTTTCTCTCTGTATTTTCCCCTAACCACCTGAAAGGATGAAACCATTCATTGCTCCATGACCCCATCCCCCCACCCGAACTCGAAGAAGAAACCCTCGTCTCCTCCGACTCTAATGACTAATTAACAACAACCACCCCTTTTCACCCATCCTTCTCCTTCTTTTGCCACCAAAAAACTCTAGCATCTACACCAGCAATTACCAAACCCAAATAATTGAGAGTTGGAAAGCAATTAATCATCAGCGTCCTAAATAATATTTTCAGTTTTCTGACTTCACAAACAAATCCTATTAAGCCCAATAATTACTTTTTATGGGTGAGAAACCCCACTATATACATTGATCAAATGAACTCTTCCTCAATAATCCTCTAATCCCACTAAGAAGGCGTTTGGTTCATATAGTGGTATGGATTTGGAGACAGGGATGAAACCAAAGTGGTATAGGTTTGAAACTTGATACCTAATACCATGTATTCAGTTTTATTTGAGAATGAAATTATTTCTTCTATTTGATACCTAGAGGTATTGGTATGAGTCATACCCACCTCCACCCCTCTTGGATTTCTAAACCCCTTATCTTATGAGTAGGGGTGTAAGTTCGGTTTTTGGTTTGGTTTTAGGTCAAAACGAAACCAAACCGAAATAAATTCGGTTTTGAAATTTCCAAACCAAATCCAAACCGAAATTCGACTCAATCCAAACCAAACCAAACCAAAATATGAAACCAAAAACCAAACCAAACCAAACCAAACCGAATTTTTTTATCTTTCAAAATCCAAACCAAAACAAACCAATTTTTTTCATATTCCAAAATCCAAACCAAACCGAAATGAAATTAAATCAAACCAAGATAAAAACAAACCGAATTTTAACCAAACTTTCTGATAATTTGTATTTTAAGTGACAATATTTTTGTATTTTCGTAATTAATATTAAAAAAAAAGAAACACAAAAAAATAATAGAGAATAATTCGGTTTTTTCGGTTTTCCAAAACCAAAACCAATCCAAACCGAAAAACCGAAAAAATAATTTTTTTGAATCCAAACCAAACCGAATTTCAAAAAAAAACCAAACCAAATTACTAATTCGGTTTGGTTTGGTTTGGTTTTCGGTTTTTAACCAAATAACTTACACCCCTACTTATGAGTTTGAGAAATGGGTTTTAAATCTATCAATTTACTAAACAAACACTAGGTATGAGTTTTGCTTATTCTAAACTCATACCTCGCTCACACCGAAATCATATGAACCAAACACTCCCTAATTACATTCTATCTCTTCTCATTTCCCACCCACCATCACTTGGCATCCATTATTTCCTCTCCTTTTTAGCTATGTGTTCTTCCCTTCGAAATCCCATCATTTCCCCAAATAATTTCTGGGATTTGAATAAAATTTTTTGATATTTCCCCGAAATAAATAATTTTGGAACGGGATATCAGACTTTTTTAGGAAGAAAGAGAAACGATTCCAGGGCATTGATTTAGGAGAGAGAGAAAGAGTAGGGAGAGGAGGGTTTGGGGAGGTTGTGATGGGATAGGGAGGGTGGCTTAGGGGTGGGGGTGGGGGTTAGGAGGTGGTTTCGTGGACTACGGAGAGATTGAGGGGGAGGAGAAAGGGAGATAAACAATTTTTGGGTGGTGGCGTGTTGTGGAGGAAGAGAAAAATATAGATTTTTTTTTAAAATTTTTTTACTTAAATAAAAATTACGGTTTTTTCACCAAATACCCCTGACAAAAAAATTTATTCACTAAATACCCCAGCTGTTTTCAAAATTCACCAGATACCCCTAACTTTTAAAAAAATTCACTAAATACCCCAAATTTTTTAAAAAATGACAAATAATGCCCTTAATGACTAACGACGGTTAACTCCGTTAATCATTAGTGTTAATTAACTTTAATTAACCCTAAAGAACTCTAATTAACCTAAAAATCCTAAAAACCTAACTAACCTAACCCCTATCTATCTCCCAAACCCACCACCCCAACAACCCCAGCCCCACCAGCTACAAGCCCCCACCACCCAACCCCCTCCCCTTCCCAGCCAGTCGCGCCGCCCCCTCCCCTCCCATTCCCCTATAGTCGCGTAGTCCCCTCCCCTTCCCCGCCTGTCGCGCCACCCCTACCACCCCCTTGCCCTGCAGTCGTGCCGCCCCTACCCTCCCCTTCCCCTGCAGTCGTGCCGCCCCTCCCCTCCCCTTCCCCCGCAACCGTTGCGCAACCCCCTCCCCTCTCCGTCCTTTCACGCACCTTTAAAACCCCCACAGTCGATTTTTTTTTCATTTCAGAGGGGGTTGGCGGCGTTTGCGGGGGAAGGGGATGGGAGGGGGTTGGGCGGCGTTTGCAGGGGAAGGGGAGGGGAGGGGGTTGGGCGACGTTTGCGGAGGAAGGGGATGGGAGGGGGGTTGTGCGGCGGTTGCAGGGGAAGGGGAGGGGGCTGCGGGGGTGGGGAAAAGGGGAATTGGTGGTGCGGGGGGGTGCTGGGTGTGGTGGGGGGAAGAAGTGGGGTGGTGGGTTAGGGTTAGTTAGGTTGACTTAGGGTTAATTAGGCTGACTTAGGGCTAATTAGGTTGAGTTAGGGCAAATTTGTAAATAAACACTAACACTGACTAACGTCCGTGAACTTTTGGGGTATCTGGTGAATTTTTTTAAAAGTTAGGGGTATCTGGTGAATTTTGAAAAAAGTTGGGGTATTTGGTGAATAAATTTTTTTATCAGGGGTATTTGGTGAAAAACCCGTAAAAATTAATAAGCCAACCAATGAAATAGTGACACGTGTCCCAGTTAACCTGTTTATTATATCAATTCGATTTTTACGTACTTTAGGAATTGTGGTATAAAAGTGTGAAATATTAAATAATAATCGAAAGTCTTTGTTATTACGGGCGAAGTGGCTAAAGTTTGTATTATTCTAATTGAGTAATCCTTAGTTATATATTAGATGAAAATTTCATTAGTCTTACAGAAAAAGTATTGATTTCCAACTAGACTGGTCACAAATCGACCCAATTTGAAATCTAACCCAAAACTGAACCGAAAGGGTCTTGACTATTCAGAGAAAAAAATTGTGACCCAAATCCCGAATTCACTTAATTAGCGACATTCCTTAAATCTTGATATTCATTAAGGATTTGTAGTCGAGTTGTTGGAAATTTAGGAATAGTTGGTGCAACTTTAAAAAACAAGGTTACCTTGTGCATCCTCTAAAAGTTCAAAGGTACTTTTACAAAATTTTCTAAATTTTTAAATTTTGACATAGCACATTTATGCACCTCTCTATGTACCAAAATCTTTTTCCCTTATGTCAATCTATATATATCTAATATTATAATTTTTTACTAATTATTGTTATTATTAATTTATTATTGTATTAGTCTTGCACCCAACATTATATTTATGTTAGTACATATCAATATGCACTCGCTACCAACGCACTTTTTTCTGTATTATTGATTGATTAGAATAATGACACAGATAATTCGAGTAGATTTTGTGATTTTATGTCTGGGACGATTCAGTGATGTACCAAACATACCAGAGTTCCCCTCAGGCAAAGGGTCAGAGGTCTTTGCAGGGGAAACGTTGCATTCTATAGATTATTCAGCTATGGATTTTGAAAGTGCAAAAAATTTGGTTAAGGGGAAGCAAGTTACTGTGGTGGGCTTCCAAAAATCTGCAATTGATATTGCAATGGAGTGTTCAATCGTCAATGGTAAGAGCTAAATTATGTTTTCTAATGTTATAGTCAAGTCTTTATTTTTTGGTGTTTTGCAAGAAGTCCGACATTTGTCATATAGTGTGGATGAGAGTAATTTATATAGTAGGTTCCACTTTATCAATTTGTAATGTATTGAAGTGAAACTATGAAGGTACAATTAATGTAATGCTGTAAATATATTGGAGAAAACCACTTCAGTAACTATAAAAGGCAATTACTTTTTGTTCCTATTGTTGGAGTATGGGGTGATATTTAATAAAAGGAGGTTTGAATTGAGTGACAAAATTTATTCGATTTTCCCAAAATAAAACTATAACACAGTGTTTAATTCTTGCAGATTCGTTTTTAATATTTTTGCTCAAATTAATGAATTCTTTTTTTGATTGGGAAATTAAGTCAGCCCAAAGGCTAACCCCTACAAAGGCTACTAGCCTTGTAGGAACTACCAGCACATTGGCTGGTAATGCATGCAAAGCATGCTAAGGAACAAATTAATGAATTCTTGAAAACAAAAAGTAAGGAAATAAAAAAATGAGACATGGGATTTTAACATGGTTCAATCTCACCTCTAAAATCTACATCTACCCTACCGATTTTTTTTAATTGAATCTCAAAATGTCACTCTTTTTATACAATATGATCCCCCCACTACTAACTCTAGTAGTGCTTCTTAACACCTAACTTTAAGTGTTGCTATTCTTTAAAATGATAGAATAACAGAAAGATTTAGTCCTCACAAGTGTGCTTCTTAGATAAGCAGATTGAAGAATGTTACAATTGTTATAAAGTACTTTCAGCTTACTGGAACTTTGTGCTATGCTTAGACTATGTGGATACGTTTTCAGCTCTCAAAAAACTCACAAATAATCTTTTTCAGAAAACATGTTTTTCACAATTGATTGTTATCGCTTATACAGATTATTTTTTGATCAAATATTACTCTAAAAAATATGATAATCTTTTTGAATAATTTTGCTCCTAAAGTTAAGAAATAAAAACTATAAAGAAATCGAAAAGGTTTTGTTTAAGAAACCTGATTTTTTTTTTATCTTTTAATGATAAAGGTTTCATACTTATCTTTTTCCAACCAAAAATCAGATTTCATAAACTCTTTTTTCACCAAATCTTATCAAAAATTTTCTTTTCGAATTGATTTTCCAAATTCCTTTTTATAAAAACTCTCCTTTATATTTTTCAAATACAAAAACATGAAATTAACATAACTACCTATTTTTCTAACTCTAAAAAATAGTTAATCATCCTAATTTCACATTTTAGCCTTTGCATAAAATTTCAACAAGTTGATTACATTTCATGACTAAAGAACATAACTAGATCTAAGCTTCAATTTTTTCAAGACTTTGAACTTTCATAAACATCCAAGCTTGATAACTATCTTACATCACTATTACACAAATCACATGTTATAGCACAAAGTGTTTATCATCATTAAAATAAACTCAGACTTAAAGTCACAACTATTATTAACATTCGCTTTTCTCTAGAATACTGGTGATCTTCTAATCTTCTCCTTTTCCTAATTAAGGGGGAGTTTGGTTGAGGTCTTCATGAAAGAGTAAGGGGTCATCTTACTTGATTCCTTGTTTATTTGCTCAATTCAATGATTCTATTTACCGTATTAATACCCTCGAAGTCCTTTGCATTATTTCTCCATCATACTCACCCTTAAGTTTTCACTTATCCTTTCCTTGAAGTACCACTGACCACCTCTTTGACCAGCCAACCAACCGTCGATCCAACCACTAGTACCACCCACAATCACCCCTTTGGCCAAACCACTAACATCATCCCACCCCACCCCAACCGCCAATATTGCCCCACTCCAACCATGGCCATCACCAAATAATAGAGTATAAAACTATTTCTAGGGCACCAAACATCAACTTAAACTTTAATTGAGTTGGTCCTTTGACATGGTACCAGAGCCAGCGTGACATAAAAGGCACGGGTTCAAATCTCATCCACCTCTCCATTCTAAGTCGTATATTTAGCGCTGGGTATGAGGGAGGCTTGTGTTGCATCCACACTTCAAACCCAAAGGGTACTTGCGTGAGGGGGCGTGATAGATATAAAACTGTTTCTAGTGTCTCAACCATCAACTTAACCTTATGATTCAGTTGTCCCTTTCACAATCAACCACATGTCGAATTCGTCCACCAGCCCCGAAAATCTACAAGCAGACACTAGCTCACCATCCATCAAAATCCTTCCACCACCGTCGAAAATCCACCCCAACACACTCGAAAACCAGCCAACCACCCCTGAAATCCACCACAACCCATCGAAAACCACCCAACTGCAAAACCCACACCACCCACCATGAAAACCCACCCCAGTCGACCTCCTACAAACACCACCACACCACTAGATCCACAAGAGAGAGAAGAAAGAAAAAAAGAAGACTACCTTTAGGGAAAAGTGGTGGCGACAAAAGAGGCCTGGGAAGGGGGCGAGGAGGGGCAAGAGAGTAAGAGGTGAAGAGGGGTGGTGGCGGCAAACGAGAGGAAGGGTCAGCGACAAGACAATTTAATTGATTAGAGAAAGTATGGTGGTGGTGCTGGTGGTAAATGGGTGGTGATATATTAGGTTTTTCCTTAGATATTTTGAAACAAACAACCTAGTAAATCTAGGAGTTTAGCTTTCCATTCTCCTTCTTTTCCCCTTTAATTAATTTCTTAAATCCTATCCTTTTTCCTTTTCTGAACCAAAGGCCCCTAAGTTCATAGGAAAATCAATGAAAATTGGTTCAATAATTAATTATGTTCTAGAGTATATCATAGGAGTAACTTAGCCACAGCCCAAAAGCAATCTAGAAATAGTGAAGGCTAATAATACATCAAGGACAATGTAACACGCCCCCTACTAATACAATATCTTTAGTTTATCTAATATTTAATAGTTCAAGGACTTAATAATTGAGAGAAGACTTTTTTTGTAATGATATTTAGGCCAAATTTGTTGATAATAGGCACTATAATCATATATGACTCAGTGATATATATGAAACGTAATGTCATCCTACATGAGAATACGCGGATGCAACTTTTATTTTTTCTTCAAAAAGTTGTTAAACTATAAATATCTCTTATAACACAATAAATAAAATTTTAGTATGAGCGTTGTCTAAACAAACATTTTCATAATATTAATTCATGTATAATTTTATTAGTATGGATTGCTAATAATCAATGCACAAAGTTTGTTTTTAAAATATTTCTTAAGCCTTATAAAATAAGATGGAGGGAGTGAAAGACAAAAAATAACTATTACTATCAAACTATGACTCCTCTGAAATTATCTTGTGCTTGTACGTGATAATACTACTTCTTCTGTTTTTCATTACTTCTATCATTTGTTCTTTACACTTTTATCTAATACACAATTTTGAATGATTATATCTTTAACTAGGTTAGGTAAAAGTAAAAATTATAAAAAAATTGATATTTTTAAGATATATATCAAGAGGAATCCAACAAGATCTCATATTTTTTTAAGGTAAGATGAAGTTCCTTGCAAGGAAGGAGGAAATTGGGAATCTCTCCTTGCAAAGGGTGAGACTAAATCCCAAAATCTCTGAAATTGAAGGTGATGCCAACACCACTAGAGCATTGCCTAATGCTCAACCAACAAGATTCCACATGAGTTACATACATGGCTATATTTTTTCTTACGTATGTTTAAATAATACAAGATAGTGAAAGTAAAATTTGTGAAATATAATTTAAAAAGTCAAAATGGTAGAAGTAATAAAATACAAGGAAAACATCAAGTGAAATAATGAATAATTGATAGCTCTACAATGACTATCATAAAATTGTAGTCATTGTAATATTTTAATTAAGGCAAAATTGTAAAGAATAAGTAAACCTTTTATTCATCTTCTGAAAGTAAGTCAACATTTATTATTGCTAAATAAGTTAAGATTGTAAGGGTTTTTTTCTTCGAATGAGTCTAAATACTTACCACCTGAATATGTGTTTTCGGTTATATTTCTACATATACTTTTCTTTTAGGGATAATTCACATCAAATGTCCCAATTATATGCATTCTTCGAAAATTAATCTAAACTAAGGATTATTCTAGTATAATCCAAACTATATTAATTGTCTTCCTAAATTGATCCATTACATGTTACTATCTATTTAGCAATTTAACTCACTTAGGCTTTGTTTGGGGAAGCATTTCAGGTGACTTAAATGATAAGGTGTTACAATTTTAAGTCACTTTATATGATTAGTAGTGTTTGGTGGAGGAACTTAGATAAAATTTAAGTTCAAAATTTGACTGAAATTGAATTGGAGCGAGTAAAATATAGCTACTTCTGAGATCAGGTGCTGAAATTTTTTATAATTATTATTTTCTTTTTATCTTTTTAAGCCTAAAAAGATATTTTCTTTTTATGTTTTTAAATTTAAAAAGACATTTCAGCTACAGTAATAAATAATATTACCAAGCAGGTTATGTAATCAGCTAGCTTAAAAGTTTCAGCACCTAATCAGTTTCAGCCACTACCTAATCAGTTTCAGCGACCTTATCAGTTTCAGCTCCATTTCAATCAATTTTCCCAAACATAGCCTTATATGGCGCAATTTAATTCACGAATTATTTATCATTATTTTTTCTTTTAATTTTTTCATATCTTATTCTCTCCATTTCTCCCTCTTTCCTCTTAACACCCATGCAACCACCATTATCAAGCACTAACCCACACCCAATCGTTGTCACTACCACCAATACCAATAACTTACGCACATCCAACAGGACAACACTGCCACCCTTTCTCCCTCCTTCACAAGCCACCAATCCACCACCACTTCTTTCTCCCTCCTTTGCAAGGCACCAGTCCACCACCATTATATTTGATATTTCTTTCCGCTCCTTCATAATTTTGATAGGGTAGAGGAAGATAGGTTGGGGTTTGAGGAGGTGGCTAGTAAGAGATGGTTTCAGTGGTGGGGGTGGTAAGAGAAGGTCAGACAAAATGTTCTCGGGCTCGGTGGTTTCGGGCCGGTTGGTCCCGTGGTGGTTAAGTGAATGAGGTTATGGGTTGTAGAAGAAGAAAGAGAGCCAAAGAGGGAGAAATGATGTGATGATTTTAATTTCTTTTAGCTAAAATGACAAAATTACAAAATTTACCTGTTTAATAAGTAATCGGTCACTCAGCTAGGATCGTTTTAGGAAGATGCACCTCAGAGTATGGATTATATGGGAAAATCTTTGGTTGGGATTAATTTTGAAAGAGTGTTCATAATTAGGATTATTAATGTGATTTTTTCGTTGTATGAACTATTTCCTCTGTTTCTTTTTACTTGCAACAGTTCTTCCTTAACTATAAATCACCAAATATAAACTAAGTAGAGTTGGTAAATGTTGGGTATATGGCATGATATGAAGCTCATGGAGGTGTATGGGTGTGGAGATGAGGTTGCGTAGAAGGAAAACGTCATTTGGGACATAAGGCCAACTTTGAATGGACATATCTTTCAATCTATAAATGATTTTGAGGTGATTCAAAGTGGAGGTGATAGCTTGTTCCGAGAGCTTTCCAATGATAGGTCATACGTCCAATTCCGGTGAGAAACGAGAAAGTTATGACGGTTTTACGAAGAACTGACAAAACTGACGGGTTCTGTCCGCCCGCGGGTTGTCGAGCGCGGCCGCGGGGTGTCGAACCGCAAAGCCTAATTTTTTCCGGTTTTTGGTATTAATGAGGGTATAAATATAAACCCTAATTATGTTTATTATTATCTTCATCTTTAAACACATAGTTTGAGAGAGAAAAAGCTTTAGAGAGAGCTCTTGAGTGCTTTTGTAATCTCTATCAAACATTCATCGATTCCTAGTGCAGATTCGTGGTTTTTCTCCCAGTTCTTGGGTTTCCACGTAAAATTTCTGGTGTGTTCTTTCCTGCTTTATTATTTGATATTCTATTATTGTTTGCTATTATTTCTAGATTGATAGTCAATAGAACTTACAAGTGGTATCAAGAGCTAGGTTTGATTATTGTCTAGATCTAGAATAATTAACAATGGAGGATTCAAAGATTAGAATTGAGAAGTTTGATGGGACAGATTTTGGATATTGGAAGATGCAAATAGAGGACATCTTATATCAGAAAAATCTGTATCAACCTTTGTCTGAAAAGCCTGCTGAGATGGAGGAGGCTAAGTGGAAAGTACTGGACAGACAGGCACTAGCGGTGGTGCGTTTGACATTGGCTCGGACTGTGGCGTTCAATGTCAAGGATATCAAAACAACGGCTGGATTGATCAAAGCACTGTCAGATATGTATGAAAACCCCTGCAATGAATAAGGTATATCTGATGCGCCGTTTGTTTGGTTTAGAGATGAATAATGGTAGTTCTGCTGCTGAACATATTAATGAATTTAATTCATTAATAAGTCAGTTATCTTCGGTTAATATTGCCTTTGAGGATGAAGTGAAAGCCCTAATTTTGTTGTCCTCTTTACCTACTGCTTGGGAAACTGTTGTAACTGCTGTTAGTAATTCCTCTGGTAAAGAGAAATTGGTTTATGATGTTGTCCGTGATCTGATTTTGAGTGAGAGCATTCGAAGGAAGGAGAGTGGAGAATCATCTGGAGCATACAGTGCAGAAGGTAGAGGGAGGGGAAAAGGGAGGAACTTTCAGGGAAAATCGGAGTCAAAGGGGGACCGGAGTAAGTCAAAAGGCAGGGTAGTGTTACTTGCTGGGGGTGGGTAATGAAGGACATTTAAAGAGAGATTGTCCTAGGAAAGAGAATGGGAAAGGGAAGAAGAAGGTTCAAGAAAGTGATGATGAAGAAGAGCATCAACTAACTTGATTTCTGAGTACGATTCCGATGCTTTGATGGTAAGCATGGATGATCAGGAAGAGTTGGTTGGGTGCTCGGGATCATGGGTCTTGGATTCGGGTTCTTCTCATCATTCCTCACCATGCAGGAGTTGTTTCGGAATTTCAAACCGGAAAACTTGAAAAGGTCTACCTTGCGGATGGCAAGGCAGTGGAAGTCATGGGGAAAGGTGATGTGAGTGTGAAACTCACTCATGGTGGCTCGTTGGAGTTGAAGAATGTCAAGTTATCCCAAGGTTGAAGAAAACTTGATATCGTAGCCCAACTTGCTACATCGGGTTACAAGGTTGTGTTTGATGGTGGTTCTTGGAAAATTGTCAAGGGAGCAATGATCATAGCTCGTGGGACAAGGACTGGAACACTTTACACCATGGGGAGCACAGTGAAGGGGACGGGATTGGGATGAGAACTTCATGTAAGGTGTCGTTTGATCGGAAAACTATCGATAGTGGGCCAAGGGATGAGAACCGTGGTGAAGCGGTATCCCGGTGGCAAATTAACACGGTAAGCGAACAAGGTGAAGACGGCACACAAGCATGTAGTGCCGGAAATCCTAAGTGGAACAAAGGGTGTATTGTTCGAGTGGGAGCAATGTGAGTTTGTTTTTGGAACAATGAGAAGCTTCTTTGGCTTAGGTGGTAATTTGTTTTATTGAAGTTTGATGAGACTTCAATGTGCTTCTTTGGTTGGAGAGGAAGTGTTATCTTTTCTTAGTTGTGAGGAAGGGATCTTCATTTGGTTGTGCTTGTCTCTAAGGTGATCCGACCTCCGGGGTAGGAGGGTGTGTAGGTTCATGGAGTGATGGTGCAATGATTTGGAGGTTAGTGATTAAGAATCAAATCGGTGTAGACTTTGATATCTTTTGTATTGGAGTTGGTGCAAACTTCAATTTATTTTCCTTGGTGTAGAGGAGATGTGTTGTCATGGGATGCTTGATGTATGTCATGGTTTGGCACGAACTAGAGATTGCTTTTGCAGTGGGAGTTGTGTTGGAGTGTGATGAATGAGAGGATGATGAAGGTATGAAGTTTTCTTCACTTACACCTATCTCCAAGTGGGAGATTGTTGGGTATATGGATATATGAAGCTCATGGAGGTGTATGGGTGTGGAGATGAGGTTGCGTAGAAGGAAAACGTCATTTGGGACATAAGGCCAACTTTGAATGGACATATCTTTCAATCTATAAATGATTTTGAGGTGATTCAAAGTGGAGGTGATAGCTTGTTCCGAGAGCTTTCCAATGATAGGTCATACGTCCAATTCCGGTGAGAAACGAGAAAAGTTATGACGTTTTACGAAGAACTGACAAAACTGACGGGTTCGTCCGCCCGGGTTGTCGAGCCGGCCGCGGGTTCGAACCGCAAAGCCTAATTTTTTCCGGTTTTTGGTATTAATGAGGGTATAAATATAAACCCTAATTATGTTTATTCATTATTCTTCATCTTTAACACATAGTTTGAGAGAGAAAAAGCTTTAGAGAGAGCTCTTGAGTGCTTTTGTAATCTCTATCAAACATTCATCGATTCCTAGTGCAGATTCGTGGTTTTTCTCCCAGTTCTTGGGTTTCCACGTAAAATTTCTGGTGTGTTCTTTCCTGCTTTATTATTTGATATTCTATTATTGTTTGCTATTATTTCTAGATTGATAGTCAATAGGACTTACAGTAAATAGTGTAAAAGTCAAACCGTTGCAAGTAAAAAGAAACGGAGGAAGTATTAAAGTATTAATAAATTATAGTCATGATATGAACTTATATAAAATTATAGCCATCGTAATGTTGTAGTCTATTTATTCGATTAGATGACTAAGTTAAAATTATGATCTTTACTAAAAAAAATATAGCATCCCTAAAGTTCTTACTTTCTCGGATTTGTTTATAGATCAATTTTATGAAAAATATGGAGAAGATAGCACATCTATTACACTAAAAATCAGTTTCTTTCATGATGGAAGAAAAGGGTATTAGTGTAATACTATATAGTCGCAGATCTGATGATTATTTAACTTATTGTTGGTTAGGTATTATTGATCAAAGTATTGATTGTTGATCAGGTAAAACAATTTTATTATTGTAATTGAATAGGGAGACGTGTACATATTTCTTTTTTTTTTGGGTACTTAAATAAATCAATGGTCAAAATTCTTTTTAGATAAAGTGAAGGGTTTACATTTGTTTAAGAAGACATTTTATTAATTGACGGTCAAATGGTATCTACAATAGGTATTACAAAAAAAAAGTATAATTAATTAAGATCAAATTAAATTCGTATTCGGAAAAACTAAAATGAACCAGATTGAGCAATACACCGTAACCTCCTTGTATTTACTGAATCAAACAATTATTAATAAGGAAATTTATCATTCTGACATAGTTTGTGAAAGAACTTTTTTATCGAGTCATGTTAACTACATTCGAGTTTTTCCAATACCTTCATGTTGGTAATCTTGAATTATTTCAACCAATGAGAACAATTTTTCATACTTAAAGACTAAACTCACTACTACCATAGGAGAAAAGAAGATCTCCATAGTAAAATGTTCATAGTAGAGATTAAGAAACTCATAAAGAGAGACTAATTTATTAAAATCAAGAAAATAAAATAAAAACTTAATACAAAGGAGGAAAAAGGTTTACCATGGATCATTTTATCCATAACAGTCCCTAAATAGTGAAGAAGAGGAATGAAGGAGAGAAAAAGGGGACGACCAGAGAGAAATTAGGTTTAGAGAGGAGGGCGACTTATTTCGGTTTTTTTTTGCGATGAATGGTTTGGACTTAATACAATTGCAATAACTACAATTTTACTGTAGCTATTGTGCTGTTATATTTATTATCTTCCTTGACTATAAATATTAATAATATATCAAGGTATTGAGGTGCTGTGAACTATGTTACCTGGACTCAACTAGGAGTGTCGGATATAGGTACAAATCCGAGTGTCGGGTACGACAATTCCAAAAAATCAGGACACGGGGACTCTGTTTGAAATTTGAACACGGGTATGAATACGCGAAAATAATATTTTATAATATAAAATTTGATGATTAATCCGCTAATTTATATTTTATAATTGTGTATTTATAATATATTAATTTAATAGAACAACTTAGCCATGGGCTAAGAAGAAAAAATAATGTTTTAAGAAAAGAAAGTAGAGCAGAAGGAGGAAAGGAGAGAAGGAAAATAAAAAAGAAAAAAAGAAAAGAAAAGGGACAAAGTCACGTGGATTTATGACAAAAAGAAAAAAGAAAAAGAAAAAGAAAAGATGAAAACTGAAGAAATAGAAGTACAAAACACGCGAAGAGAGAGAAAAAGAGAAGGAAGAGAAGTGAGGAGTAACTGAAGAGACAACTTACTGGTGAGTACGAAGCTTCGGCGACGAGTTTGAAACTCCGGTAGTCTAGTCAGTGCCGGCCCTGGGGTAGGGAAGGCGGGGCCCCCGCCCAGGGCCCATAATTATGAAATCACTATATAAGTACTTAACTAACGTAAAATTGTAATTAACTGGCACAACAAAGATGGTATTGTTTTGTAAATGTTGAGCGTGTGTTTGCTGCTTCAGCGGTTCGAATCCAAAGATATTGCAATTCCTTTTTTTCTCTTTTCTTTTTTCTTTTCTTTTCCCTTTTCTTTTCCTTTTCTTTTTTCAATAAACTCCAACATACTTCTTGTAACTTCCTTTTCTTTTGTTTTTCTATTTCTTTTTACGATGCAAATTTCTAGTTTGGCAAAAATATTCTACTTTGTTAATTGCTACTTTCCTTTTCTTTTTTATTTTCTTTTTAGAATAACTCAAACTTGCTTCTTGATTTTCCTTTCTACCACCATATTATATTATTTTATTTTTTTAATTAGTATGATTTTATATTTTATATACCTTAAAATTATAAATTATTAAAAAAATAATGTATACAATCTGAAGTCTATACTTAGATTTTTAATATTTTTTATGGGCGTTAGGTGATAATTTTTTTTGTATATTTTAATATCCAAATTTTATTCGTTCAGTTATTAGTTTATCTAGCTTATTACGAGCTACTCCATCTATCCCACAATAGTTTGAACACTTTTGTTTTGGTTTATTTAAATACTTTTATTTTTGGTATGATTCCACTATTATTCCTTAAATTACGTGAACTAATAAGTGTTCATATCTTTCTACAACAGAGTGAATATTAGATATATATTAATCATATAAAAATGAAAAATTTCTTTTTATTGAAGAAACAGTGACGGATAAATATGAGTTAGTCAATTCTGAATTAGTTTTATCATAAAGACATGCATATTTTATTAAATTTCTTATACATTAGGGGACCTTTTTTCTATATTGTCCCGGACCTAATAATAGTCAGGAACGGCCCTGCGTCTAGTCAAGGTGAGTTATCACCTTTTCCTCTTCTCCTCTTCTTCTTTTCTTCTCTTCTCTTCTCTTCTACGAACTCTAGGGTTTGAGAATCTAGGGTTTAGAGCCGCCGTTCCGAGTGACCTTTGCCGGATCCTACACGTATTTTGTACTTGTGTCGGTGTCGTGTCGTACCGACACCGGTATATGGCAAAATTTGCCGAGTCCGGGTAACAGAGGTTGTGAATGATAAGTCATAGATTTGAATTCTCTCTCTTTTTTTATACTTTGTCCTGCCTTCGTGACTCATATGAATCTAAAAAAATATTAATAATATCAATTTATTGTATCTGTTATGTTTATTCTTAATATTATGTCGATGGCAGGTCTGAGATATCCATGCACGATAATATGTAGGACTCCACACTGGAATGTAGCTGACTCCTTTCCGTGGGACATATTATATATGAGCCGTTTTTCTGAACTCTTGCTCCATAAACCCGACGAAGGTCCCCTACTTAGTATCCTAGCCTCACTCCTTTCACCTTTGGTATGTACTACTTACTATCTCCTTTTTTTTTCCAGGAGTATAGTTCATGTGTTTTTGTGGCTTTTCAACCCTGGTTTTTTTTTTTTTTTTTTACTAATTATATAAGAAAGTGAGGTATTTTGGATTATTCTTAATTACTTTTCTTTGAGAATGGTTATGAAATTTCTGTACTTAAATTTTAAGTGTTTATTTATTATAGGGGTCAAAGCATGTCATTGGGGATGAATGGAGTGATTAATTAGTTACTAAACTTTTAGCCCATCTGACTTTCACCCTTCTTAAAGCAAAATTTTGCCTATCATATAATTATTTAAACAAAATCTTAAATCTTACGTGTCATCCTCATGTTCACCAAGCAACCTTAGAACTTCAGAAATTAATACCATGCTATTAAGATGTTCAAGTGGCATGGGTGAATGGGAGGAATTCAAGCACTTAAAATGAGAAGTCATGTGGTGATTTTCGATTTTATGGATAAGGTGGCCTTGTTTGGTAATTGGCGGTTGACCGTTGGCTATTTTATGTGGCTGGTTTGACTGACTGTTTGTATTGACGGTTTGTGTTGGTTGTTTGACTGATTTTATTTTATGAACGTGTTTGGTGAAATTGTCTTTGGTTTTTGGCTGTTACACTATAAAATGACCATTATGTGCATTGATTTTTTTTCACCCAACTTATACCATAAGGGTATATTTGTAATCTTATTATTAAAAAGCCAACAACCAAAGAGGAAAAGCCACTCCAAATAGCTTTTGGCTGAAAAGCCAACAAAAAAAGTCACAAACCAAACATGACTTTTGACTATTTGACCAAAATAACAAACCAAAAACCAAAAGTCAAGCAAAAAACCATTTACCAAACACCCCATAATCTTCCAAGAAGGAGTCAACGCGGAGTATTATTGATGGATAAGGTATAACTTGAGAGAGCATTTTTCTACTTGCACTTACTTTTAAGGAAAAAAAAATACAAGAAAACATAGTCAGCTAGCCTAAACTTTCATGGATTTTGTAAACTATTTGATTACATGCATGAGGCCATGTTTCTTTAATAGATTATTGTGGATCATATCTATACAATTATATTAAAAAGCGTGCGGAAACAAGAAACTGTGCTATGTGGCGCTCTCCTTAGTAGGGGTGTGCAAAAATATCCGATTCGAAAATCCGCCGATCCGATCCGAAATATCGAATATCCGATCCGATTTTAAGATTTCGGATATTTCGGATCGGGTATCCGGAAAAAATTTCGGGTTTTCAGATCGAATACGGATCGAGATTTTTCAAAAAATTCAACGGACCCGATCCAAAAAATCCGGTGATCCGATCCGAAAACCCGGTATCCGATCCGAAAACTCGGTGATCCGATCCGAAATGTTCGGATATCCAAAAATTTCGGATCGGATTCGGATCTCAATTTTCCCTAGGGAGTTTTAGCTCATGTAATCCATCTACAATAAAAAAATTAAGAAATTGCATAGTATAGGGTTTGATCCCGAGACCTCAAATACATATACTAAAGTTTTAACCACTAGGCTAAATTGTATTTAGTGTTATTATCATAGATTATTATATTAATATATGAATTTTTTTCTTACCTGGGGCATAGCCCGGGCCTAATAAATAGTTATCAATCTAAAAAGCGGACAAAAGTCACAAATAGTGTCATTAATAACTAAACTTATGAGGTTTCTTGTGGAGCCAAATGCCCTGTGGCGAAGGGTTGTTAAAGATAAGTATGGCTACTCTCCCCCCTTCAATTTGAATGACATTATAACTCCCCCAAAAGGAGGCCCTTGGAGAAGTATCTGCTCTTCACTTCACCGTTCCCGCACTATAAAATCCTTTACCCAAACCCATGTGAGGAAACGAGTGGGTGACGGATCCTCAACTTTTTTTTTGGCACGACCTGTGGGCTGGTGAATCACCTTTTAAGGTCCTCTTCCCCCGACTTTTTCTACTTTCTCCACACCAAGATTCTCTCATATCCTCTCTGGGTTTCTGGGATGGTAGCAGTTGGGTATGGAGCCTCGTCTGGAGGCGGGAGCTTCGTGTCCGAGATCTCGAAGAACTGGATCTTCTTCTCTCTATTCTGAATCATGTCTCTCTGGATGTCAACTCCCAAGATACCTATGTTTGGACCCCAAACAAAGCTGGAGATTTTTCAGTCAAGTCTTTTTGTTTTGAGCTCGACAAAACCTCACCGCATGTATCAAAAGCCCTCTCTCGAAGTGTATGGAGGGGCCTAGTGCCTTACCGGATTGAAATCTTCGTGTGGCTCGCACTCATTGGCAAGCTCAACACACGCTCGAAACTCTTCAAGCTGAGCCTCCTTCCCCCTCATGAGGCCCAATGCATCTTCTGTCAACAACACTTAGAAACCGAAAATCACCTGTTTCTTCATTGCAAATTTGCGGGAAAATTATGGGTATGGTGGCTTTCTCTATGGGACTTGAATTGGTGTATGCCCTCGAATCTCAATGAATGTTTCAATCAATGGGAGTTTAGGAATGCGTCTCCTTTTTTCAAAAAGGTATGGATGGCCTCTTTTTTCATTATCCTATGGACAATATGGAAGGAACGTAATGCGCGGATTTTCAATGGCATTTCCTGCTCTCTACAGCAACTTAGAGACTTAATCTTATTGAGAATAAGCTGGTGGATCAAGGGGTGGGGGGAGTGGTTTCCATACTCTGCAGATGAAATCCTCCGCCATCCCTCATGTCTGAATGGACCGTCAAAGTCAGTCCTCCACTCACATCAAAAGCCCAGCGTCACTTCCCATCCATGGAGTCCTCCAGCAGTCTCGCAATTCAAATGGCATGTAGATGCCAGTTATGATCCCATCTGCAGACTTAGTGCCATTGGTGGGATTCTTAGGGACGACACCGGAAATTTCAGATGCCTTTTCTCTAGTCCCATACCTCCAATGGAAATAAATTCGGCAGAAGTATATGCGATTTTCAGGGCAGTCAAAATCACTTTATCATCAGAAGAAATCAAGCTTCGACAACTCATTATTGAGTCGGATTCGGCGAATGCGGTGGCCTGGTGTAATGCTAATATTGGAGGTCCGTGGAATCTCAACTTCATGCTAAACTTCATCCGAAACTCTATGAAAACACACCTCAATGTGCAAATAATTCACAAAGGGAGGAGCTCCAATGTAGTGGCTGATTCACTTGCCAAGCAAGGTTTGAGAAGAGATAATGAATTTCTAGCATGGCTGTAACTTCCCTCCTCAATCATCTGTGCAAATATATGTGTAGCTCAGCCTGAATATAGTTACGTACTGTAATCATGACACTACTCAGCGAATGTGAGTATGTGCATGGAGTGAATTGTAACCTCTCTCTTTCATAATAAAACTACAATTATCAAAAAAAAAAACTTATGAGGTTATGTTATTTTTTATATATATGTAAATATAACCATGAAATTTAAATCACAAGAACATTAGAAAACACACATACATAATACAAGCACGTCGTATATATATATATTTTTTTTAGTTAAAGAATGTTACAACTTCGTAGGAGCTTTTTTTTTCTTTCTTGAGTCACTCTATTAAACTATACGTTATAAGTCAAAATTGTGTAAATTAAAATTTAAATCACAAGCTAATTTTTTCTTAAAAATTTAGCCATAATCATTCACAATTGTTGGCTGACTCAAGAAATTTTTGAAAATAATCTTAGTAAAATGTTTAATTTTTTCAAAAAATTGCAAAAAGTAGATATAAAAAATCAAAAAAAGGCTAAATTTTTTCCCAATAAAATGATATAAAATAACACATCCAAATACTTCTATATATCAACACCTTGATAGATGTACTAGTGCGGTTCTAGTATGACTACAGTACTATCATTACTCTCTTATAAGTGTTCATGTCAGTATTATATATAAAAATGGGTAAATTAATAAGAGACAATTAAAAATGAAAAATAGGTAAACTAATAAAAAGTCGAGGAAGTATTTTTGATAGACTACCACCTAAATACATCTTCAACGTTCAGCTTGTATGTAACTTTATGATTTATGCGTCAACAACTTGTCCTTACATAGAGTTCAATGTTCCGATGCGGCCTATTATACTTGATTATAAATTTGAATCAAATCACTTTATACTACTTTAAAAAATATAATTAGAATTCTGTACATTGGGAGTATAATATAGGTGATGCAACTTTCATCAAACAAAAGAAATACTAATTATCACAAATATGTCCTCTATTTTTCTTTATCATTCTCACTTTCTTGTGCGCATCTCCCAATGCATACCTTTAAACTTAAATATCTTCTGTTATATATTAGTAAAAATTATACTAATTGAGACGAATCAAACAACACGCCACATGACTATATTTTTCTTATATATTAAGAAAAATTGACAAGATTCTCTATAAGTGTGAATACTGTTAAGATTACAAGTGAGAAAGATAAAAAACAGAGGGAGAAGTCACAAGTTATAATTGTAACACTCACGAGTTGTAAGCCAATTTCAAATTATTCTGAATTAATTTCATGATCTTATACGATAATTTAATTTTACATTTGTAAACTCTTCCAACTTTACATGCATGCGCTCTAATAATAAAGCATTTAATAGATTTGGAAATGAAAAAACTACTTAATAAATTAAAATTTTACATACATTATGCACGAGAGACCCGTTTTCAACCATGGTCAATTTATGTGGCCGTTTCCAGAGTGGCGAGTAAAAATGGTCTGAAACTACTTCCATTTGATAAAGAACACGGTGTGCGTACAAATAAAACGAATGTAGTTTACCAGGCGGAAGTGTTTAAAAACATCTAAATTGATTTGGAAATTACATATGTAATTATTGTTCTTTAAGCACTCTTACTTCATGATTTTATAATTTCGTGTAACACGGGAAGGTAAGTGATTGTTATTGCATGACTTCTAAAATATACTACTCAATAATAAAGTTAAAAATACTCTCGCGCATTATACATGGTTCAAAAGGCTAGTATAATTATAAATATATATAGATTATATGAAGTGCATGTATACTCTACCTGTCCCTCAATATACTCTAGTTTCCAATTTGAACGTACATTATTCATAAGGAAATAAAATCTTCAATTTTTTTTTCCAATATATAATATAAAACATAGTCTTGTGGGGTTTTGTATGATTAATCTCATTGTGTATATTATGAAAATCAAACTTTTATAGTTTTTATTAATATATAATTAATGATATTAATAATACGAAAATCAAACTTTTATAGTTTTTACTGTTATGTGTGATCAATGAGAGAACCGGATATATCACTCCAAGGAACGGAATCTACGCTTTCCTATTAGTTTAATTTCGCCCCACTAGGATCACCGGGTTACCACGAAATAACTAATGAGATACAATGGAGTTGTAATTCACTTATATGATCAATCAAAGTGAATTCTAAAGGACTTTGTGTTTTGGATTGTGATTTACACTCTATGAAAATTAGCTAGAAATTCAAAGAGCAAGCAAGTGTTTAGAGGAGAGAACACTTAACACCTTTTTTCTATATCTTTCACAAGTGAACTACAATGGCCTATTTATAGCCATCAACCTAGGATGCCATTAGTCACAAAGGAGTGATGAAACACCATTGAAGAACTCATTAAAATCTTAATTCATTAGCATGTTAATGAGTATTAAACCTCATGTAACATACTACATACACTTAACCATCAAGATTAATGCTAAATCAATGACTAGTAACATCCCTCATAATCAACTAAGAGCATCCAAGAACACAAGGTATCCAATGTTGTTTCATTGCCTTGTACACTTAAGTCCATTTATGTATAAATGTTCCAACAATCCTCCTCCCATTTATAATATAAATGGCTAACGACTTGCACAAAATTATTCACAAAACAACATACTTGTGCATAAATAGAAATGTCATAAAGATTGAATTCCTACTTAGTATATGTATACTTTACGATAACTCCAATTGTTATGATAGACTAAGCTTTGAATCAAACAATCACTACGAATTATCGAAGATACAATACACACAAGTACTAACAATAATTCCTTTAACCCTCTACACCTTTGACGCCATGGTGTCCATATCCATTCATGAGTTTTCCAAGTTAAGCCCCTAACTTGGTGAAGCGGCCAAACTTCTTACTCATATAGGTAGACTTTATGTAATAATCACTCTTGCAATATGAGCATCCTCCAAAAGTCTATTAAGAAATAAATTTTCAACCTCCTTCATTGCAATATTGAGCACTAACCTCGGGATGATTTGCTAATTTAGTGCTCCAAATTACTAAGTAAAGTTGGATCCTCATTGAATTCAAGATTTAGCGTCGTACTAAACGTTGAATCGAGTTTTCTTTGCTAGTAATTTAAGTTGGGCTTTCCACCCCTTTACGATTTTTTTATACTATTTTAACTTGACAACACTTTGGCCAAAGACTTTTCCAAGTTAAAATGAACCGTATAAAAATTCAAGATTGCGACTCCATGTTATATAAAATCAAGCATATAATAGTGTCGCATTTCCATATGCTATGATTTACAATATAAACATGATAGTGTACCCCATTGATAAAATAGAAGTATATCACAATAATTAGTGATATGATACATGGACTAGCCACAAAATCACTTCACATATCAAATGAATATCACTCCATCTATTTAATTTACATGACAATTATTATAGTACTTGAAAATGCTCCACAAACTAATTCTTGGATTTCCAAGGAATTACACATCCAAGAAGAAACACCTCCTTTATGAAGAATAAACCTCCTCCACAAAGAAACAACATTTTCATAAAGAATAAACCTCCATGAAAATATCATCTTCTAGTAAAAAATACCAATTCCTAAATCCATGACTTAATTTGTATCAAAATATATAATCCTTCTTATACCAAAAGCCATATATTTTCATTTTCAATCAAGACATGTCACTTAAATAAATTGAGTCAAAGATAATAAATTAAATAATTATCTTTCTTTATACTTATCCCAAGTATAAAGGCTTAATTTATATGCATAAAAATACATTTCATAAATCAATATCCAAGTATAAGATTTCTCCTCCCAGATATATACAACTTTTACCATATGACCATATGTTACCAAATTTGATATATAAACACTTATACTTTTGATTTATCATGAGACCATATCTCAAAAATTATTGTGAAAGTAAACATCACAATAAACGTACTATCTTTACCAAGAAAAGTACTCCTAATAATCTTTGATTATTATCATTCTTGATTAAAACCATATATCATAGAACATTGTTAATAAATGCACATAGTTCTATTAAACCATAAAACCACATCAATAATTAAATTGATCATCATACATATGACATCAATACGTAGGACAAAAACAATTATAAATAGACATGCATTTTACCTTTAACAAATACTAACCATAGTTCGTAGAAGAAACCATATCCAACTCTTGGAAATTCAAGACCCATATCCTTGAGAGGTGAAAACATATCCAAAAGAAAATTAAACTAATAGATTGTTATGTGTGATCAATGAGAGAACCGGATATATCACTCCAAGGAACGGAATCTACGCTTTCCTATTAGTTTAATTTCGCCCCACTAGGATCACCGGGTTACCACGAAATAACTAATGAGATACAATGGAGTTGTAATTCACTTATATGATCAATCAAAGTGAATTCTAAAGGACTTTGTGTTTTGGATTGTGATTTACACTCTATGAAAATTAGCTAGAAATTCAAAGAGCAAGCAAGTGTTTAGAGGAGAGAACACTTAACACCTTTTTTCTATATCTTTCACAAGTGAACTACAATGGCCTATTTATAGCCATCAACCTAGGATGCCATTAGTCACAAAGGAGTGATGAAACACCATTGAAGAACTCATTAAAATCTTAATTCATTAGCATGTTAATGAGTATTAAACCTCATGTAATACTACATACACTTAACCATCAAGATTAATGCTAAATCAATGACTAGTAACATCCCTCATAATCAACTAAGAGCATCCAAGAACACAAGGTATCCAATGTTGTTTCATTGCCTTGTACACTTAAGTCCATTTATGTATAAATGTTCCAACATTTACTAATATGTAATTAATGATATTAATGATAAAAAAACGTGCATTGACAAATGTGAAAAGGTGAAATGGGAAATAAGGAAAAGGATGGAATATTTTAAAAATATATATTGAGGCATATTAGTTCAGATTTCATGACTACGTTTATTTATGAATCACCCTGATGGTCAAAATGAAGTATGTGAATAATGTGCAAAAGTAAAAACAAAGTGGTTTGATTACAAAAAGGCGAGCAAGAAATTTTTATCAAAATCCATATATACATTATTGCTAACGTTATTAATCTTAATCAATGTTCAGTTGCACCATTAGCTAATAGTATTATAAAAAAAAATTGTATTCTTTGGATGTAACGTCTATTGATCGACAAACAGAGATGGGGAATTAGCAAATTTGTGGAGAGTGAAATTAAGAAGAAGTATCCTATTGAGAAATATGGCATGGTACCAAATCACAGCTTCTTACAAGAGATGAGCTCTTGTTCTGTAGCCACAATTCCAGAAGGGTTTTACAATAATGCTGATAAAGGAAGCATTATTATGAAAAGATCTCCAAGCTTTAGCTTCTTCAAAGAGGGCATTGTACTTGATGATAGCATTGGACCAACAGAACATATTAAGAGTGACTTGGTTATTTATGCTACTGGATTCAAGGGTGATCAAAAGCTCAAAAACATTTTTGAATCTCCCAAATTTCAAGATCTTATTACCGGCTCCTACAACGAGATAGTTCCATTATACCGGTTTGTGCTTCAAATTTTTCATTCCCAGTCTTTTTTTTATGCAAACTTTTGATTTTCATTAATTAATTCAACATAGACGATCGAGTTCACTAATTGAGCCATTGTTTGTTTGCATAGTAGTATTATCTCTTACAAAAGACAAAACCAACATTATTTATATAGGAGAGTTTATCTAATTTCAAAAACTTTAAGCAATCTTTAGGGGGGGGGGGGAGGTTGATTAAAAAATATATAGATCAATGAGGTATTAATCATTCTTCCTCGTCCATTTCGCCATTGTATCACAACTGCCCTCTCTTGATTCATACTCTAGTTTGACTTCTGGTAGATTTCTTTCCAATGCATGATTTTACCTTTTTTTTTTTTGAGAGGCTATTAGCAATACATGTAATTTATAGGAGCAAGAGTTTGCTAGTTAACTTCAAATTCAACAATAAATGCGAAGGTGTAAACTTTAAATGAGAAGTAAAAGCAATAAAGATAGACAATTAGTTAATGTGGTTCGGTCAACCTTGACCTACATCCACAAGCAAGAACCTTAGGGTTTTCCTTTAACCTCTCAAATTGAGGAATTACAATTGAAAAGAAGAGAGTGAGGAGGAGAAAGAGAATTCCATTTTGTGGCTAGTAATGATCTTAGGGTTTTCAAATGACTTTAGGATGCCTTATATATAGCCTCCTAAAGTTTGCGAAATGACCTAAAACAAAACCAAGTAACTCCGAAAAAATCCACATAAAATCGCGCATATACGAAAGCAGGGCCAACTAGGCCACCCGGGTAAGGATCTGCCGGCTCGGGCTACACTCGTCCCCGCCCGGGGAAGAGAATCTGGAAGTTTCTGCCTCAAGAAATAGTTTGCAAAGATCGGGCTTCCACCATCAGGGCTGCATCGCCCTCCCGGACCTTCAATGCGCCCGCTAAGGCAGTTGGGAATGAGAAAAGTTGGTCGAGGAGGGACTTAGCCAAGTGAATGGCACTTTGGCTATCACAAAATACGGACACCTCCATAGAACACGAGCTAATCTCCCTAACTAAACCTTTTAGCCACTTTGCCTCTTTGAATGCCTCAGTAATTGCCATAAACTCCACTTCCGTAGTTGAAAGATATACAACATCTTATAGCGAAGATTGCCAACTCACGACCGTAGCTCCTAAGGTTAAAACATAATCCGAACTTGATTTCTGATCATCCAATCTCCAACATAATCCGAATCACAATACTCAATCACACCATTTGCATCTTGGCCAAACACTAAGCAAACATGTGAGGTACCCTTCAAGTACCTTAGAAACCATTTCAAAGCTTCCCAACGCCCTTTCCTAGCTTTGACATATAACAACTCACCATGCTCACCATTTGAGCTATGTTTGGCCTAGAACATACCTTGGCATACATCACATTCCCAACAACACTAATATAAGAGATGTGAGCCATGACCCTTTCTTCTTGTTCGAATTGAGGGTAAATCCCCTTTAAGAGCTGGAAGTAAGAACGAAAAGGAGTAGAAACGAGCTTTGCATTGTTCATTGAGCACTTCTCAAGAATCTTCTCAATGTACCTCATTTGGCTAAGGTACAACGCTCTCTTACATTGATCTCTCCAAATCACTAGTAGAATAAATGCTTATTGCTGCGGTTATTAAATGGCATATTGCGGTGGTTTTGGCCGCGCAACAATTAAGGGGGCAACAATAGGTAATTAACATATTGCTGCGGTTTTTGACCGCAACAATATATCAAGCTATTGCTGCGGTTCCTAGCCAAAACCGCGACAATATGTTCATTTTTTATTAAAAAAGTACAACGTATTGCTGCGATTTTGGGCCAAAACCGCAGCAATAGGTTGACATATTGCTACGGTTGTTTCTCAAAACCGCAACAATAGGTGCTGGTAACCAATTTTTTTTTTTTTTTTTTTTTTTGCATTTTGCAATCAAATTTGAAAGATTAAAACCAAACAAATAACCCATCCACTATCCACTAAATTCGCATATGAACTGAAGATGAAATGACATTTAAATCTCAAAATAAAATTGTTTGTTGATCTCAATAACTAAAACAATGAGCAATGTTCTTTGCTTGATCGGAAATATCTGGAAACACATATTTTACGTCGTTTCATCAACTAACATTTCAAAATATACATGAGGAAAGATGAATAAAACTTCAGAAAAGGAAAGAATAGAAGAGCGCATGATAACAAATGGTATCCCTGATATGTTGCAGAAAAGATCTAGAGTATAATCATGTTAAAACACACAAGTATTATGATTTGTCACACAATATATTTTACATGATAATACAAGATTAAATTTTAAGAACAAATTAGAAAGAGCATGTTTGTTGTGAACCAAGGCCAATTCCTAGAGGTACCCTTTTCTGCCCACAACGGCGACTCACACCGGCAACCCACAACACCGACAAACGAGAGAGTGTTGAGTAACGAACGGTCGAGGCGACCTTGCGAATCTGGCGAGTGACCCACGAGACAGTGTTGACGAAGGAACGAACAACGATCGGTCGACCTTGCGAATCTGGCGAGCGATTTCGAACGACCTTGTATATCTGGCGAGCGATTTCGAACAACGCCGTTGATTTCGAACAGTCGACCGGCGTGATTGAGAGGATGAGAGGGTTAGAGGAGAGAGAGAAGATGAGGGGGAGGCGTGAAAAAGATGGGAGGAAGAGAGGGGGGAGAGAGAGAAGTTGAGGGGGAGGCGTGAAAAAGATGGGAGGAAGAGAGAAGGAGAGAGAAGATGGAGAGTGAGAGGAAACCCTAGCTGGGTAAAAGAGAGAAATAAACGCACCCGCCCACTACCTGGACCCTTTTATTGTAATTTTAAAAACCTATTGTTGTGGTTTTGTATAGGAACCGCATCAATAGGTTCAAATAATATTTTTTTTATATTATTTTAATATATTGATGCGGTTTTTACCAGAAACCGCAACAATATGTTTGGTCAAATAGTCAAAATTTTTCAAAAAAATTCCGTTGAAACCATATTGCTGCGGTTTTCGCCTGAAATCGCGACAATATGGTTATTTTTTGTTTTTCCTTTTCTTTTTACTTGATATATTATTGCGTATGAGTAAAACCGCAACAATATCACCGCAACAATAATATATTCTACTAGTGAATCTCCATCCCAAGTATCTTCTTGGCTTCACCAATATCTTTCAAAGCAAACTCCCTACTTAATAATTTCTTCAAGTTGTTGACCTTAATCAAATGCTTGCAAGCAAGCAACATATCATCAACATAAAGCAAAAGGTAAATGAAGGAACCACTTACTAGCCCTTTGTAGTAAACACAATCATAGGAGCTTCTTGTGAATTCATGAGCCAACATAAACGAATCAAATCGCCTATACCATTACCTAGGAGATTATTTCAATCCATATAATGACTTCACCAAATGGCACACATGATCTTCTTTCCCTTTAACCTTAAAACCTTCAGGTTGCTTCTTGCAGATTTCCTCCTCCAAGTCCCCATGGAGGAAAGCGGTCTAAACATCAAGTTGGTGTAGCTCCAAGTCTTCCATAGCAAGTAAAATTTTAATGGATGAGTGTTTAACAATCGGTGAGAAAACTTCATGAAAATGAACATCCTCAACTTGAGTGAAACCCCTTGCCACAACTCTTGCCTTATAGACATGACCTCCCAAATTCGGTGTACCATTTTTTCTCTTGTACACTCATTTATACCCAACGATCTTCTTCTTATTAGGTGCAACAACCTACATCTAATTATTGTTCTTGTGCAAAGACTCCATCTCTTGCTTCGTTGCCATCAACCAGTTGTTTGAATCGAGTAGAGAGAATGCTTCCTTGTAGGAGCATGGATCATCAAAGGTCTCTACCTCATTTGTCAAAGTGAGAGCATATTGCACATAGTCACACTCCTTCACATATCTTTGAGGAGGCTTGACTTGTCTTCTTTGTCTCTCTCTAGCAAGTGTCTTACGTTTGGTTTGAGGTGAACCGACAAAATGCCTCTCTTGAGTGAGGGCATCATCATGTAAAGCACTTTCAAGCTCTACCTTCTCCTCGGTGTTTTGAGATGAACCTACATCATTACAAACACTAGTAGAATAATTGCTTATTGCTGCGGTTTTAACCATACGCAGCAATATATCACGTAAAAAGAAAAGGTAAAATATAATTAAAGATATTGCTGTGGTTTCGGCGTGAAACCGCAGCAATATGGAATCAATAGAAAATTTTTTGAAAAAAATGACCAAACATATTGCTGCGGTTTTTTCAAAAACCGCAACAATATATTAAAATAATATTAAAAAAATAATGTTTTAATATATTGCTGCGGTTTTGTCAGGAACCGCATCAATAGGTTCAAATAATTAGGGTTTTATTTTTGCCTCTCCTCTAACCCAGCCGTTTCACTCACTCCTCTCTCCTCTAACCCTCAGCGTCAACCTCTCCTCTCTCCTCTCTCCTCTGAAACCCTCAGCCGTTTCTCTCAACCTCTCCTCTCTCCTCTCAAACACTCACTCTGCTCTGTCCAGATACTATCACCAGAAACTTGCGATGGCTTAACAAGAGAACATCTCAATCTCGTCGTTTGTCGCAACAAATCTCGTCGTTAGGTGTATAATCAATCTTCAGTCTTCCTCCCTCGTTCGTCGTCACCCTCGCTCGGCGCAACACCGTCGTTGACTCTCCTCGTCGTTCGTCGCCACCCTCGCCACCCTTGCTCGACGCAACATCACTCTCCTCGTCGTTCGCCGCATCAGCGAGAGACGGATTTTCAAATCGTCGTTTGTCAAAATCCGGTGGTTGATGTGAGCCGTTGATGCGAGCGCTGCGAAATCCAGTAGTCCTTTGTTCGTTTCTGACCACCGGAGTTCAGTTTTTTTAATTTTTCGTTTCAGTTTTTCGTTTTCTTTTTTTTTTTGGTTTGTAAGTTTGTAGATTTATGTTTTAGGATTTCGAAATCCAGTAGTCCTTTTTTTTCGGTTTAATATGTTAGTAGATTTATGTTTTAGAATTTTTTTTATTTTCAGTTTCTTATTTTATGCTGTCTATTTGGTATGCTTTAGTTGTTTATCTTGAAGTCATTGTTACGTTTTTTTATATAAGAAAATAAAAAAAAAACGTAACAATGACTTCAAGATAAACAACTAAAGCATACCAAATAGACAGCATAAAATAAGAAACTGAAAATAAAAAAAATTCTAAAACATAAATCTACTAGTCGAACCACTAATAGTGCTGGTATGAGCAAGCTCCAAACGCCAAAGCTTGATATAATCATCACTCATAGTGCTGGTGGAGACATTAGTCGAACCACTAATTATAGATCCTTGTAACATGTAAAAGCTTAATGCCCTTCATCAACACAAGTGCACCTCTAATAACCTTCAATACCCCCACCTTATGCTATGTACTTATACCCATTGTTTCCAAGAGTGCCAAGAGAGATCAAGTTAATCTTTATTTCCGAAATATGACGGACTTTGGACAAACTTCGAACCGTGCCATCAAACATCGTGATGTCCACAGACCCTATGACAATAACCTTGCAAGTTGTATTGTTTCCCATGGTGACCGTGCCTCCATTATTCTCTACATATGAGGTGAAGATGTCTTTGTAGGGTGTCACATGAAAAGAACATCCCGAGTCAATATCCATTCACTCTTACTCTTGAGCCTATCATGAGTAACAACAAAGCACCACTTTAGCTATCGGAATCAACAAAGCTTACTTTTGTGGAATTCATGGGTTCCTTACCTTTTCCGGGCTTACCATCTCCTGGTTGCTTGTTTTTCAAGTTGTATCATTCGGAGTTAATGTGCCCATTTAGATGACAATAATTGCAACTCTTGTGCCTATTAGAATTGAGCTTCTTTAACTTAGAACACCCCCTATTCTTACCACCACTACCACCCTAACAAACAAGTTATTACTAGAGTTTGATGATTTAGATGTCAATTGATTATCAATCAAATCCTTTCGAGTCAAAGCATCCGTAACATATCATCAAAACTCAAATCATCTTTACCATACAAGACAGCTCCCCTAAAATACTTGTATGAGAGTGGTAATGAACACAACAACCATATAATAGCCAAATCTTCATCATCCTAAGTCACATTAATATTTTGAATATCCATAATAATTGAATAAAACTGATCTAAATGAGACTTAAGATAATTACCTTCCTCAAATCAAATGTTATCTGATCTACTCTTGAGTAGAAATCTGTTGGTAAAACTCTTTGCCATGTAAAGAGACTCTAACTTTAACCATAGACCCGCTTTCGATTCCTCCTTAGTAACTTCCATAAATCCTTCATTCATGAGGCAAAGTTGTATAGTTCGATAAGGCCTTAAAATACACTTCTTCCCATTTCTCTTCAGTCATAGTAAGAGGCTTTTTCATCTTTCCCTCAAGAGCTTTGTGAACACCATTTTGAACTAAGATTTCCTTCATCTTTAATTGTCATAGTCCAGAGTCGATGAACCTATCAAACTTCTCAATGTCAAGCTTCATCATTGACATATTCTTCAAAGAAATCAACTAGAAACCTCTCAAACCTCAAGCTCTTGATACCAATTGTTAGCAATAAATACAATTTATACGACCTAGGGTTTGCTAGTTAACTTAAAATCTAACGATAAATGCAAAGTTGTAAAATTTAAATGAGAAGTAAAAGCAACAAATAGAGAAAAAGAATTAACATGGTTCGATCAACCTTGACCTACATCCACAAGCAAGAACCTTGGAGTTTCTTTAGCCTCTCTAATGGAGGAATTACAATGGAAATAGGAGAGTGAGGAGGAGAGAGACAAAATTCTATATCGCTAATAAAGATCTTAATGACTTTAGGATGCCTTATA
Source organism: Beta vulgaris subsp. vulgaris (assembly GCF_026745355.1). Classification (NCBI taxonomy): domain Eukaryota; kingdom Viridiplantae; phylum Streptophyta; class Magnoliopsida; order Caryophyllales; family Amaranthaceae; genus Beta; species Beta vulgaris. The sequence goes on along the minus strand of NC_079204.1, from coordinate 48,809,412 downwards.
TATGGCCTCCTAAAGTTTGCAAAATGACCCAAAAAACAAAACCAAGTAAATCCGGAAAAATCTTGATAAAATTGCGTCAAATACGAAAACAGAGCCAAATAGCCCGCTCGGGGCATACAACCAGGGGCGGACCTATTAAGGGTCCTGGGTGGCACGTGCCCCACCAAAAAAAAAATCGGATTCTTTTTTCTTTTAAAGGTCAAGCAGATATTTACAATAGGTTAAAACTAAAACGCGCGCAAAAAATAACATATAATACAACTTGGTCCAGTGGTTCTCTTGGTAACATGTAATAGAGTAAATGTTGTTGCCGGTCCCCGCAGGACTCAGGTTCGATTTCCCTTACTTGCATTGTTTGCTTTTTTTTTTTCATTTTTTCTTTTCTTTCTTATTTGCTTTTGTTTTGTTTTTTTTTTAATCTTTTTTACTTCTTACTCTTTCTCTTCTCTATTTTAGCATTTTTTTTATTCTCCATTTTTTATCTTCATTTCATATTTTAAATAGTATCCATCTCCCTGAATTCTAACTCTAATTTTAACCATTTTTTTTGTTTGTGATATAACGATTACCTTTTCTTTCATTTACAAATAAATGCAACAATTTGACTTTCGACATTATTCAAATATATTAATTATGACCAAGATTTATTTACAAATAATTAAAAATAAATTTTACTATTTAAAATTTTGTTTTGATTTCTATTTACATTAAATAAATTTATATCAGCTTCGTTTATAAAGTTTAATAACAAATTGAAATAAAAGTTGCATCTGTTGATGAATGTGAAAGTCAATATGTTAAATATACTAAAAATGGAGATAGTATTGAATACTTAATATTATTTATTAAGGTTGTGAAAATTAAAGTATTGCATTGTTTTAAAATATAATATCATGATTTTTCTTTTGTAATTTGGTGCCCCACCAAATTCGAAATCCTGGATCCGCCCCTGCATACAACCCGTATGGGGTAGAGAATATGAAAGTATCTACCTCAAGAAACAGTTTGCAAACACCGGGCTTCCACCATCTGGGCTGCATCTCCTTCCCGAGCGTTCAATGCACCCGCTCAGGCGACTGAGAATGAGAAAAGTTAGCTAAAGAGGGACTTGCGTGCCACGCACACCTTGTGCGTCGAACGCTCTGCAGTGTATCTACCGCCCAACATCGCATCTGACACACGGAACTGATCCACATATTCTTCATCTCTTTTCTTCTTCTTGCCCATGAAATCCAAGGCATAATACAACAGAGGCAATGAATGCTTTACTTGGGATTATTTATATATGTTAGCATACTTATTAAACATCTTTCAAACCCCTAAAATGCCTACTTGATTAGTTGAACAATATATATATACGTAATTGCTATTCTTCTCTCGGTTCTTTTTTTTTTTTACACAACGCAAAAATGTCACAATAAGTATATACTGTTTAAAATGGCAAAAAAAAAAATTCTACTTATCCTCTTCGACGCACTCAGAATCATTAAGGAAAAGTAAGTGTAATTCCTAACACAAACAGACATACTGACAAACGATAAATCTGTTAAATAACTCCAGAATCCACCAAAAAAGAGATAAACTCTCAAAATATTAATATAATAAGAATAGTTTCCTCTAATGACGGATCAAAAGTACTACCTCCGTTTCTTTTTAATTGTTACACTTTGACATTTTACACTATTCACAAATTGCACTTTGACCCTCGTTTGTGATTTATACGTGAATAAAAACATGGTCATGTGAGATCTTGTTAGATTCGTATTAGTATGTATTTTATTAATATGTAGTTTTTATATTTTTTACAAATACAAAATTAGAGATATAAAGGCTCAAAGTAGTGCATCGGCATGCGTGAAAAGTGTAAGTGTAACAATTAAAAGAGTTAAGCATAAAGTTGAGCCCCAAGTTTTGGTATTTTTCACCAATTAGGGACTCAAGTTTTTTTTTCACCAATTGGGTACTGAGACCAATTTGGATAGTAATTATAATTTAATCCCTTTGGTTTAATTCCCTCACTAGACCCCAAATCATAAATTTCTCTCTTATACCAAATTAAGCCACAAACCACCACCACCCCCTCATCCAACTAGCAGTCAACCACCACCACCACCCTATTGTCCGCCACCACAACCAACACCACTTCCCTATTGTCCGCCACCACAATGCAACCACAACCGGCGAGCAATCTTGGCCTCCCCTATCCGACCGGCGTCCCTCCACGTGCAACCACCCTCATCCTCACCCACCTACCCACACTCATGCTCGCTCACCCTCGCCTGAGATCTCGCTGGACCTCCAGTCTCAGTCACCACCACACGCCCTTCAACAACCTCACACCAACAACAGCAGAAAACGAACAACCTCATCAACAATGGTGGTGGTTGTTGTTCGAAATTCTCTCTCACCACCTTCTTCTTTCGTTTGGGTTGCTCATTGGTTTGGGTTGAGTGCCGCGGATTTGGTTGTGTTAGAGGTGGACCGTTGGTGGATTGGTGGGTTGTGTCATGGTGAGGTTGGATTTGATGTTGGATTGCGGGGTTATGCTCGGGTTTAGGTTGGGTTTTGGGGTGATTAACGATGGTGGTGTTAGGTTTGCTGGAGTGGTGAGGTGAGGTAGAGCTTGGTCGGTGTTGAGGTGGAGCGGTGGGCGGTGGTTGTAGCTAGGTGTCTGCTGGTGGTTGTTTTGTGGCAGATGGTGTTTGTGTGGGTGGGGAAGAGAGAGAAAGGGGTGAGGGGAGGATTAGAGAAGAGAGTTGATTAGGGGTGGTTAAGGTTTAATTGTGGTGAAAATCAATCAAAGTACCCAATTGGTGAAAAAAAAAACTTGAGTCCCCAATGGGTGAAAAATACTAAAACTTGGGGCTCAACTTTATGCTTAACTCCAATTAAAAAGAAACGGAGGTAGTATTTAGATAGTCTTGACATAATCCTAATATGAAAATTAACCAAAAATGTTATTAAAATGTTGTTTTCGGGCTCTAAACGAACTCGGATAGTGTAAAACGCTTGTAGATCACAATTGTGTGTTGCGTTCGTTGGCCCGTTTCCCTTTCCAAAAAAGTATTTTATATATTAATCATTGTGACACTCGAGGCCCAACTAGTAGAAATCATTCCAGCAGTTTTCGACGATGGGCTTCTTCGTCGAACCGACAGCTAACCTCCCTACGTCACCTTAAACATGTGATCCGTACTCTCGAAATTTTTCTTAAACATGGCAAAGGAACAACTATGTGTTACTTAACTCTTCTAATGTCTATTAAAGATGAGGTCATAACTTTCATTCTTTAGGCTCCTTGTTTTCTCTCCACTTTCTCTATGTTTCACATAAAAAGAAGCGGAAGAAGGCTTTATTCCCCTAAACTTATTAAATTAAGTTTCAGGAGATTTAAGTGAAGTTCAACAAAAACTATTTAGCTTTAGCAAAGATAATATCAGCAAAAACTAAATTAAGTTCAAAAAAAAAGTTAAAGTAAAAATCAGTTTAATAAATTAGTTAAGTTCCGTAAGTTCAACAATTCACAATAAAAAAGAAACAAGTTCATGAAAAATAAGTTAACTTTAGTAAAAAAAAAAAAGTTAAGTTCAAATAAGTTCCACAATTCACAATAAAAAAAGAAGATAAGTTAAGTTCAACAAAAATAAGTTAAGTTCAGGAAAAATAAGTTTAACAATTTACAATAAGTAAAGGATATATGTTAAGTTAAGAAAAGATAAGTTCAGTTCAGCAAAAATAAGTTCAACAAAGATAAGGGCCTGTTCTCTCCAGCTTATTTTCAGTTCAGTTCAGTTCAGTTCAGTTCAGTTCAGTTCAGCTCCAATAAGTTCAGTTCAGTTCAGTTCAGCTCCAATAAGTTCAGTTCAGTTCAGTTCAGCTCCAATAAGTTCAGTTCAGTTCAGATCAGTTCAGTTCAGTTCAGCTCTATTCTTTTATAACCATTTTGTTAAATATTATTATTATTATGTTGGTATAATTTATTTTACTAATTACTATTATTATTATTATTATTATTTAAATATATATCATTACTATTAAGTATTATTATTATTATTATTATTATTATTATTATTATTATTATTATTGTTGTTGTTGTTGTTGTTGTTGTTGTTTCTATATATTTTTTTTATTATAGCTTTACTAATTATTATTACTATTATTATTAGGAGGAACATGGTTTAGGTCAAAGCACAAATAAACCCACTTTTTTTAGCCCATAAACCAATCAAATCGCGTCAAGACGGTTTATGATGTAATTTTCGCGGTCCAACCCAATCATTATTTTTATTACTAAATATTTTTAAATTATTAAATCTAATTATTAAAATAGTAATATTAATTTACTTTTTAGATATTATTGTTATTATATATCATCGTCAAGTATAAATATATTAATACAAATAATATAAAATAATTATTATTAATTATCATTATTATCATTAATTATTATTATTATTAATTTATGATTATTAATATTATTTATTTATAACTATCATTTAAAAATATCCAAAATACTACTATTATTATTATTCATTATTATTACTTATCATTATAATTATTATTTAATATTCATATTATTATTGTTTAAAATATTATTATATATTTATTACATTCAATTTATTTCAATGTAATATAATTCAATTCAATTCAATTCAATTCAGTTCAGTTCAGTTCAGTTCAGTTCAGTTCAGTTCAGTTCAGTTCAGTTCAGTTCAGTTCAGCTCTGATAAGTTCAGTTCAGTTCAGTTCAGCTCCGATAAGTTCAGTTCAGTTCAGTTCAGCTCTGATAAGTTCAGTTCAGTTCAGTTCAGTTCAGTTCAGCTGTTTTATGCCGAAGAGAACAGGCCCTAAGTTAAGTTCAGCAAAAAAAAAAAAAAGAGTTAAGTTTAACGAAAATAAGCTGAGGAAAATAAAGCCGAAGTAGCTATATTTCTTAAATTATTGCAGCTTCATTCATGTTAACTTATGTAGCAAAATTTAAACCCAATTTTTATACTCAATCCATTTTTAACTAGATGCTCTATTTCAACTTGCACATTTGCTAATGCACATTAATTACCCATCAGAAAAAAAAAACATAAAAATTATATCTTAAAAGTATAAGGTGAGAGACATTCAACAACATTTTGTATGTAGCATTGATTTTTATACATCTATAGAAAAATATGGTAAAAGTGGAGTATGTGAATATTGCAAAAAGTCAAAATGGAACATCTATCTCAAACCAGAGGAAAATTTATAGTACTTCATATAACTTACTTCCTGCGTTTCCAAATAAGTGTTACATCCATTTTTTTTCACGTAGCCCAATGCGCTTCTTTGATCATTAATATCTTTAATTGCGCAGAAGTAAAAATTATAAAAATATAACATATTGATAGTATAAATTTTGGCGAATTTAACATAATGTCACCTGACTATATTTTTCTTTATATAATAACGAAAAAAATAGAGCCAAAGTTAGCTAATGATTTTTAACAATTTACTTAATATAATATTTGTTTAAGAACGCATGAAGTATAACTTTCTCTTACCTAAAACTCTATATATGTTTTTTAACTTTCTATAAATTAAACACGATCTAAGAAGATCATGATTCAAATTTGGGTTTGAATAGCTATTAACATGTTGTAGGTGGGTGACTGGGTTCTATAAAATACTATCTTTTAGAAGTTTACATTGTGAAATTATGACGCGACATGTTTACCATATCGAGGACTTTTAAGTCCTAGCTCATCTACATCATTTTATCAATTTTGCTAAATATTTAACAAAAATGGAAGAAGAAAGAAATTATTGACATATGGAGCAGTGTGCAAGCTTAAATATTTTCTCGTCAAAAATAAAAGAAGCTTAAATTTTTCATAATTGTTCTCCAGCTATAATTATGAAAAAGTAGCAGTGATTGGATATTCAGAAAGCAGTGCAAATTTGTACACTTCAGAAATAAGGTGTCGTTGGTTGTTTGAATTACTTGATGGAAAATTTAAATTGCCAAATATTATAAAAATGGAGTGTTATAACGGTTGTGAGGAAGAACAAATAATGAATGCAAAAACCATAAAAACAGACACCAGAATTACGTGGTTCACCAAATTGGCTACGTCCACGGCAGAGAGAGAGAGAATATTTTATTATGAGAAGAAACCAGATTACAGAGAGAACAGAGTGTTTTTCGTAGTGTAAAAGATAGGTTAAAATAACCTATTTATACAACCCGCTCAAAAACACATTTTCCGCGTCTTTTCCAGATCCGCCCGGGCGAAATCCGCCCGACCTGGCGGTCCCCATCTCTCCTAAAAGTGTACACGCGCCCGACCGGGCGAGACCTGCCCGACCGGGCGAAACAAACGCTTCTCCAACTTTGCTCCCGCGCCCGACCGGCGAGGTTCGCCCGACCGCCCGGGCGAGACGCAGTTTTGCGTCTCTCTTGTGCAATTCGTCGAACACTTCTTGAGCACCACAATTCAAGGCATATTCTTACAAATCTCCACCTTGACTTGAATTCTCTATAATCACCAGAAAACCAGATGCATTGATCACAACGCCCATAATCTCCCAAACACCAGATTTGTCCCAAAAGACAACCAGACCAGATTAGTCCCTAAGGACTCCAGAATTGCCCCAAGAAGGCAACTAACAATCACGAACATTAAGTAAGTCCAAGCAATGTTGGAACTTACTCTGCGGAACCGGCTTGGTGAACATATCAGCAGGATTATCAGCAGTTCCTACCTTCTTCACCTTAATCCTTGTCTCACTCCTCAGAAAATGATATCTGACATCAATAGTTTAGTCCTCTCATGATGGACTTGATCCTTTGCTAAACATATTGCACTTAAGCTGTCACAGAACACAGTTGCTTGATCATGATGTAGACCCAAATCACTGATTAACACCTTTAACCAGATTCCCTCCTTAGCTGCTTCTGTCAAGGCCATGTACTCTGCCTCAGTAGTAGACAAAGTTACAGTAGGTTGTAAGTTGCTTTCCAACTCACCACAGAACCACCCAGAGTAAACACATATCCAGTCATAGACCTTCTACCATCTACATCTCCAGCATAATCAGAATCAGAATATCCTGCAACTAAGCAAGCCATATCACCTCCATAAATGAGACCAATATCTGACGTACCTCTAAGGTACCGAAAATCCTCTTGACTGCCTGCCAATGCTCCTTACCAGGATCACCCATGAACCTACAACCACACTGACTGCATGTGCAAGATCCGGCCTAGTGCAAACCATAGCATACATCAGACTCCCTACTGCACTAGCATACGGAACCCGACTCATGTACTCCTTCTCCTCAGCCGACTTAGGTGCAAAAGCCACAGACAAATGACTATTCGAAGCACTTGGAGTATCTATAGGTTTTCTGTTGACATGCCAAACCTTGACAATATCTTCTCAATATAACCCTTCTGTGACAAGAAAAGTTTCTTCTGAGTCCTATCCCTATAAATTTCCATCCCCAAAATCTTCCTTGCTGCACCCAAATCCTTCATTTCAAATTCAGCACTGAGAAGTTCCTTCAATTTCTGAACATCTGACTTGTTCCTGGCAGCTATCAACATATCATCCACATATAGCACTAAGTAGATGAAAGACCCATCTGTCAGCTTGTTATGATACACACAACAATCATATGAGCTCCTGTTGTAGCCTAGCTTCATCATATAGCTATCAAACTTCTTGTACCATTGTCTTGGAGACTGCTTTAGCCCATATAAGGACTTCTTCAACTTGCAAACACTGTTTTCTTTTCCTGGAACTTGAAAACCATCTGGTTGAGCCATATATATCTCCTCCTCCAACTCTCCATGTAAGAAAGCTGTTTTTACATCTAGCTGCTCAAGCTCAAAATCCTAATGTGCAACTATCGCTAGTAGCACCCTGATGGAAGTATGTCTGACTACAGGCGAAAAAATCTCATTATAGTCTACACCCTCCCTTTGTGTGAACCCTCTTGCAACCAGTCGAGCCTTATACTTGACCCCTTCTTCAGATGTCATCCCCTCCTTTTTCTTGAAAACCCATTTAAAGTAACAATTTTTCTCCCTGAAGGCTTAGACACAAGCTCCCAAGTCTCGTTCTTATGAAGTGACTCCATCTCTTCCCCCATTGCAGCAAGCCAATGGGTAGACTCCGTACATGTAACTGCCTCCCTATAGGTTGATGGCTCATAGACATCCACCTCTTCAGCGACCTGCAGTGCATAAGCTACCATATCTTCAAACCCATATCTACTTGGAGGTTTACCAAAATTTGTCCTTATAGGACGTTCCCGTGCCAGGCTAGGCGCCTCCTCACTAGACGTCGAAGATGATGGTTCTTCAGAACCAATGTGTTGATGATCATCACTCTCATCATGAGTGACTTGCTGCTCCACCTGTTTATCAACACTACTACTATTTGACACTCCAGTGGACATCACAATAGGATTAAACATAGAATTTTCATCAAAGACTACATTTCTACTAAGTATAACCCTTCTCTCAGATGGTGACCAGATTCTATAACCCTTAACCCCATCTCCATATCCTACAAACACTCCCCTTTTAGCCCTTGGTTCTAATTTTCCTTCACTCACATGTAGTAACATTACAACCAAAAACTCGCAAATTTGAGTAATCTGCAGACTTACCTGACCACATCTCATATGGTGTTTTGAGATTGATCCCAGAATGAGGTCCACGATTTATCAAATAACATGCTGTATTGACAGCTTCTCCCCAGAACCTTCTTGTCATACCAGCATTAGAGAGCATGCACCGAGCTCTCTCCAGAAGTGTCTGATTCATCCTTTCTGCTACACCATTCTGCTGTGGTGTATTTCTGACAGTGTGATGCCTAGCAATCCCTTCAACTTTACAGAACTCGTTGAACTCAGACAAACAAAATTCCAGACCATTATCAGTTCGTAGCCTTTTGATCTTCTTCCCAGTTTGATTTTCCACTAATGCCTTCCACTGCTTAAAATTATTGAAAGCTTCACCTTTTGACTTCATGATAATCAACCAAGTCATTCTTGAATAACATCTATAAAAATACAAAAATTGTGACCTCTCAAAGACTCCACGCGTGAAGGACCCCAACAATCAGAATGGATATAATCCAGAGTACCTTTTGTTCTATGAATGCCCTTAGGAAACTTGCTACGATGTAATTTCCCAAAAACACAATGCTCACAAAACTCCAGGTTTGTGACCTTATGGCCACATAGAAGATCTGCCTTGGAGAGGATTTGCATTCCTCTCTCACTCATATGACCAAGTCTCATGTGCCATAGCTTGGTCATATCCTCCTTCTGAACCTCAGACGATGCAATAGAAGCTGAACCTGAGATAGTAGAACCCTGCAGAACATACAAAGTACTACGCTTGACCCCCTTTAAAACCTCCTTTGAACCCTTGCAAACATACACAACTCCACCACTCCCTCTGAAACTGAAACCTTTATTGTCTAGTAGACTAAGTGAAATCAGATTGTTGGTCATCTGTGGAACATGTTTAACATTTTTCAAAGTATAGATAATATCATCATGAGTCCGGATCTTGATAGAGCCTATTCCAACTATCTTACAGACTGCACTGTTAGCCATCGAAATATTTCCCCCATCTACCTGCTCATAAGTAGTAAACCACTCCCTATGAGGACTCATATGATATGACGCTCCAGAATCAAGAACCCACACATCACTATATGTTTTCTCATTTGCCACTAGAGCAAGGTCATCCTCAGAATTCGAATTTTCCGCTGCAACAGCAGCAGAACTAGACCCAGATTTGTTCTCCTGATGCTTCTTTTTAGGACATTCCTTTTTCCAATGCCCCTTTTCCTTACAGTAGTTACAGATATCATTAGGTTTAGGACCCCCTTTAGAATTTCCAGATTTCTTAAAATTCTTTTTACCATGTCCTTTACCACCACTACTACTGGCCACTAACCCAGAAGACTGACTTTCTGTACTACTACCAGATGCCTTATGGCGCAATTCCCTAGTATGCAAAGATGATCTAACTTCTTCTAGGGACACAGAATCTTTACCAACAATGAAAGATTGCACAAAATTTTCATACGATATAGGTAAAGAAACAAGGAGAATTAAAGCGGCATCCTCATCCTCCACCTTCACATCAATATTACGCAATTCTAATAAAATCGTATTTAATTGATCAAGATGGTCTCTAAGAGGCATACCTTCCTGCATACGCAGGCTGAACAGACGTTGCTTCAAAAGCAACTTGTTGGTTAGAAATTTTGTCATGTACAAACTCTCTAATTTCAACCACAGACCAGATGCGGTTTCCTCCTCCGCGACTTCAGTGATTATGTCATCTGCCAGGCACAACATAATCGTTGAATGAGCTTTCTCCTCCAGAACGGCCATCTCAGCGGTGACTAAATCTGTTGCTTTCTTTGCCAACGGTGCCCACAACCCCTGTTGTTTTAGTAACGCCCGCATCTTGATCTGCCACAGACTAAAACTATTCCTCCCAGTAAATTTATCGATTTTGACATTCACCCCAGACATCTTTCTCACGCAGATCGAAAACCAAATCTCTGATACCAATTTGTTATAACGGTTGTGAGGAAGAACAAATAATGAATGCAAAAACGATAAAAACAGACACCAGAATTACGTGGTTCACCAAATTAGCTACGTCCACGGCAGAGAGAGAGAGAATATTTTATTATGAGAAGAAACCAGATTACAGAGAGAACAGAGTGTTTTTCGTAGTGTAAAAGATAGGTTAAAATAACCTATTTATACAACCCGCTCAAAAACGCGTTTTCCGCGTCTTTTCCAGATCCGCCCGGGCGCCCGGGAGAAATCCACCCGACCGGGCGGTCCCCAGCTCTCCTAAAAGTGTACACGCGCCCGACCGGGCGAGACCTGCCCGACCGGGCGAAACAAACGCTTCTCCAACTTTGCTCCCGCGCCCGACCGGGCGAGGTTCGCCCGACCGCCCGGGCGAGAAGCAGTTTTGCGTCTCTCTTGTGCAATTCGTCGAACACTTCTTGAGCACCACAATTCAAGGCATATTCTTACATGGAGAAAGATATCAAGGAATGGGACACATCCATGAAGAGGTACGCTGGCAAGTACTATAGAAGATCTTGCATTGGAGCATTGCACATTTGCTACAACGATCAGCTTTGCAAGGACATGGGTTGGAAACCAAAGAGAAAGAACGGATTATGGGCCGAGTTATTCGAACCCTATGGCCCAATGGACTATGCTTAACTTTAATCATGGTATCGTAATTAGAAGGTGCTTGCTTTTATACATTACCATCTTATCATTATATACTAGCTTTATATGAGGTTGAGGTGGTGGAGTAGTGACATTCCTCCTCACCTCATATTCCTGGGGTTTAGGGATTAAACCTCATAGGACTCAGTTGAGAAATCCCCTTATCCTCACCTCAAGTGAGTCCCCTTCATCTTACCTTACTAAAAAAAAATTCTAGCTTTATATATTTGTATCGTATGATTATTATCATAATAAACTAGTTTTTGGAACCCCGTGATTTTCAGGTTCTTTTTTATTTATAATTGCGTTAAAATAAAGAGAATAGGTTATTTAATAGTTGGATTTGAAATATGAAAATTGTATAAAAGATCTAGTTTAATGGTAAGATCATGACATTATGAAGTAAGAGGTCATATAAATAAAAATTTCCTACGGTAATATTTTCTATATGGACTAGCTTTGCACCTATGTGATGTAAGATTTTTTAAAAATAAGATAAAAGTAAGGTTATAATTCTAATAACATATGTGTTATAAAAGGTTCATTTGGGTCCCTCTTATTATACATCACTTCTGATTATGTGACCACTCCTTCACCGCAGGATCACTCATGATCTTTCGTGCCACTAATGAATTTTTTTTGTAAATACTTGCACATTATTTCTGTCTAAGAAATTAAGGATTGTTGATGGTTGAGAATTGGTGTGGGCCCCAAGAAGGTTCGCCACTCGCACGAGGATAAATGAGCCCCATGTTGTTGTACCATGAACTACTTATTCATATTTGACTAAGAAACGAAGCGACTCGGCAGAGGAGTTGGAGGACTCCATGCTGACCGAGGGAGTTGGACGCCACTCGAACAAGGGCTAATGAGCCTGAGACTATCCGAGTGGGCATCATGTTGCACTTAGTCATATTTGACTAAGGGGGCTCGGTAGAGGAGTTGGAAGACTCCATGCTAACCGAAGGAGTTGGACGACACTCAGACGAGGGCAAATGAGCCCAAGCTGTCCAAGTGGGTGCCATGTAGTACTTGGTGATTTTTGAGGCAATTGGTCGTAGTGGCTTTTTTATTCGAGCGGATGGATATGACCAGAAACCCCACATGGCGACCTTGGATACTTGGGAGACTTGGGTGCCTTGAATCTAAAGTTGACTAGGCACCGTTAGAAGCGCATTTTGACGTTTCGTCTCCTTTGGGCCATGAGTCTTGACATTTCATCTTCCTTGGGCTTTGGAGGATGGGTTGAGTATGTCCAGTTGGGCCTCCAAAAATCCCACTAAGGACGCGTAGAGGGGTTGTCGTAGCGTGTTTTTCGAGGCGCGGAGAGAGAATTTGAGATCATTTATTTATTTCTTATTCTCAAACTTTCAAATTTTCCAGACTCTCTCCTCTCAAACCACCTAATTTCTTCAAGTGTTCTCGTCCGACCAGCCAGGTACACTGCTGATCTCTTCTTAGGTTTCTTTCTTTTAATAAATCTCGACCCAACCCCTTGTCCATAAATAATGAGGGGTTCGTCCAAGTCAGTGACTCCCCAGAATTCACTTCCGTATAAATTGCCCGAGGAGGTGAAGACGGTATGAATAACGTTGGTGTCGATTCTGATCGATTGCTCGACCCATCGATTGTCCCCGACGCTCTTTCCTTCCGAGTCCCTCATCATCTATGGAGGAGGAGGTCGAGGGAATCATTCCCTACCCCTGGGAGGTGTCCCTAGCCTATCCCTCCTCGAGAAGTTACTTAGACATATATGTATCTGATGGTGTAGTTAGGATAGCCATGCCAAGGTCCGAGGAGGATCGATTTCAAGTCAACGGCAATTTCCAAATTTGGATCCGAAGGGAGGCCCAACTTCTTTCTTTCCTCTTCATGATTTGATGAATCCCCTCAAAGATGATCTTTGGGGACCCAATGTAAGATTTTAAATAAAGGACCCCTTTCACTTAGTTCGACCGGAGGCTCACCACACAATCCTAGCTCCACCTCTTAGATGCACGACCGCCTATCATAAGGCCATGAAGATGGGGTTCGGTTTCCTTTAACTCCTTTTGTCTAAGAGATCTTGAATGCTTATAACTTGACACATAGTCAAATCTCGCCGAACACCTAGGGAGGAATCATCACAGTTTAGGTTCTTTGTGAGATACTCACTGTCCAGCTAACCCTCACCCTTCCCACATTTAAGAAGGGCTTTCAAAGGGAGTTCACATTTATTACTTTGGCGGTGATTCGGGGTTCTGTTGGTGTGCCCGGACGCTAGGCTGAACTTTGAATTAAACTTCCGAGTCCTGATCTTACTGACGAGGAGGGGGTAGCGGCTTGCTACATGCAAACAGAGCCTAAGATCGTCAACGGGGGCGAAATGTATGTGGCCGACAATTAGCTACCCATTTGCCATCTTTTCAGGAATGAACATTTCCTGTCAGCCATGGGTTTGAGTCGAACCTTCTCAAAGGGTAATCTGCCAAGGGGGCTCCGGTTTGCGGTCAGATTTGATGTTTATGTATTTTTTTCCTTTTTTTGACTAAGTTTCTCTTTTTACAACCCAAGGGAAAGCATACTTGACCGAGTCTGATCTAGAAATGGCTGAGAAGCTGAGATCTGCGGCAATGAGGGTCAACAAACTAAGGGCCGAGATAGTGGCTAAGACTTTGAAGGTGTCGGCTGCGTTGAAGGTTAATATCTTTTTTGACCTTGTCCTCTTTATTACGTCTTAAATGATACAAACTTTCTGCTTGATTCAGGATCCTGCTAAGCCAAAACCAAAGAAGAGGAAAGAGCGATCAGCTAATAAGATTGCCCACACCAAGAGGGCTTTGGCCAAGGCTAAGGCTGAGCAAGCTAAGAAGGCCAAATCAATTGAAGCGACCAGCCCGTGCCATTCGAGAGTGAGATCCTTGCAGAAGGCTGACGAGGACACCATTTCTCTATACTCCTCGGACATCCAGCCTGTGCATAGTCCGGAGTATACTCCAAGGTCTCCCACCCATGAAGGGGCAGAATAGGGGTACTTCCGAGGCCATGGAGGTCGTGATGGACCAAGGTCATCAAGGAGATCTACTAGCTGGTTGACCACAAGCATATCAACACTACTCAGGGGCCGATTAAGACCAATGAGCTCTTCCGCTCTTGGCTCGACGTGAGTATTTTTGTTATACCTCTATTCATCTGAGTGACTTTTTGTTTACTTGTCTAACTCTCTCCAATTCTTATTGGCAGTTCTCCATCTGCTCGAACACGCTCAGAAAAGGACAAGTGATGGACCACGAGTGAGTTTGTTTGACGAGGTGGAATACCTCTTAAAGGATGCCAAAAAGCATTTCATCGAAGTCTATGATGCAAAGGAGGCCAAGCATATCGTAGAGGCCAAGCGTATCAAGACTAACCAGGAATGCTTCAAGAATGAGTGCGACGGTTGGAAGAAGGAGAGGGCCGACCTCGTCCTAGCTCGGGATTCGGCCTTAAGTTCCAAGGTTGATGCAGAGACCAATCTACAGAAGGCCAAAACGGACTTGACCGATGCCCGAGCCAAGCTGAAAGAGGTCGAGGACAAAGTTGCTTAGGCTGACGAGAGAGCAGCTCAGTCAGAAAAGTAATGGTTTGCCGAAATGGCAGCAAAAAGAGGCCTACACTGAGTTTAGCAGGGAGGAGAGGCCTTGGAGCGGCTGAAAGGGGTGCTGGCCGGATGCCATCCAACTCTTGCCTGAAATGAGTTTTGGTCAAAGTCCCAGGAAGTCTTTAACGCCGAGGTTGCTGACTGACGACGACGATGATGATGATGATGATGATGATGATGATGAGGATGAGGTTGCCAAGGACGACGATCAGAGTGTCGAAAATACCGGGAGTGTCTATGATATTCCCCTTCCCCTGTTTCTTAGGCCTTTATTTGCTTTTGTTCTTAGCTGGTTTTAGCCTTTTTTTTTGTCAACTCTAGTTACGGCTCGGCTTGTATTTTACACTTGATTTTGATTAAGTAATGAAAATTCGGTGTTCCTTTACTTTGGTATCTTCTATCTTTGTTTATTAGTTGCAATATTACCTGATTAACTTGTTTTGTTCGACTGGCTTACTTCTTGTTCCATTTATAATTGGTTAAGTTAAAGCTTCTTGACTGTATTTTTATTCTATCCGATTGGCTAATTCTTGATTATCCGACCGGTTAAGTCAGTTGCAAAAAATTTTTTTTGACTGGTTAAGTCTTCAAATTTGATTAATTACAAAATATCCGAACTACATTGACGACTGGTTAAGTCTAGCAGTTCAACTGGTTCAATAATGTCCCAAGCTAGCTACAAACGGCTTTCAGCTATTACATATTATTTCCTATTGCAAGTAACAAACACTATACGTAGAATATTTTTAGATTGTCCTCATTCCAGGGTCGGGTCAGGGGTACACCTTTCGAGAACTCCTGTGAGAATGTGTCGGGTTTGACTATTTCCATTACTTTTCGTTTGGTCCTAACTTTCCTTTGAGATGCGAAAGCTCTGTAGCCTTAACTTTCTGAATCACCCAGTCGTCGAGCCAAATTGGCATGGTATTGACTCGGCGATTGAATTGTTGAGTGATATGTTGCTTGTATTAGATGGACCTTAGTAATGCATTTCCCCAGTTTATAGCAACAAGTCCAGGTTGACAGGTTTCTCCTCTTTGTTCCGCTTGAACTCGTAGAATATCATCCAGGGAGAGGGGATGTCGACCTCTATTGGGAGGACTTCTTCGCTTCCATACACCGGGTTGAAGGGAGAATGGTATGTTGCTTCTTTTGTAATTGTCCGAGTGAACCATAGAAATCCTGGTAGGTCATCAACCCACGCTCTTTTAGTTTCCTCCAAGAATTTTTTAATTCCTTTGAGGACAATCTTGTTGGCCGACTCGGCTTTCCCATTGGTTTGTGGCCTTGACACTACAAAGAACCTGGTTTGTATTCTAAATCGGGCACAGAACTCCCGAGTTGGGCAGTTATTAAACTGTTGTCCATTATTGGATATTAATGCCCCTAGCACTCCCAATCTGGTGATAATGTTCCTCCATATGAATGCTTGGACCGGTTTATCGGTTATTGAAGAGAGTGGTTCGACTTCAGTCCACTTGGTGAAGTAGTCAATTGCAATTATCAAATGGCAGAACGGACTGGATTGTGGTCAGAGGGATGTTAGGTGCTCTAAGAATATTCGAGTGGAGCTAACAAGAAAGACACTTCTTTACTAGCTCGTGTGCATCCCTTTTCAGAGTTGGCCAGTAGGAACCGGCTCTTAGGGATTTTCTTGCTATTGTCCTTCCCCCTTGATGACTTTTAAATGCTCCATGGTGGATTTCCCTTAGGATGTATTCTCCCTCCTTAGGGGTTACACACTTGAGCAGGGGATGAGTAATTGACTTCTTATAGAGCTGATCATCATGGAATAAGAACCATCCTGACTTGTGCTCGACCTCCTCGGTTTCTTTATGATCCTCGGGTAATTCCCCGTTCCTGAGAAACTTCATTACTTCATCCAACCTTGTGGATGACCGATTCAACACTAGCTGTTGTTTGGTGTTGATGCTCGGCTGATGCAAGACCTCCCACATTATGTTCTAAAGGGTTGACCCTTCTCTGAGCTTGTCATCCGAGCCAGTGCATTGCCCTGTTGGATTTCCAACATAGGTATGTGAGTGATGCTGAACTAAGCTTGCTTGATTAACTCTTAGGTTTTGGCCAAGTACATTCTCATATTGTCTTCCTTGGCTTCATACTCACTTGAGACCTGCGCCATTATGAGTTGTGAGTCGGATTTGCTTTAATGTAGCTCTGCAAAGTTAAAGTCCGATTATGAGTGCTTCATTTTTAGCTTCGTTGTTTGATCATAAGAATTCAAAGTTTATGGCATACTCCATTTTCTCTCCGACAGGAGGTCTGATTACTAGCTCGGCTCCGCATCCCGTCTTGGTGGATGACCCATCCACCTGCAATTCCCAGTTATCTTGCTCGCCGACTGGGGGGCGGGTGGTGCATTCTGTTATAAAATTTGCTTAGGCTTGAGCTTTAATGGTCCTTTTAGGCTCAAATTCCATCCCGAAGTCGGCTAGCTGATCTGCCCAGTCAGTCATCCGACTAGAGTGATTCCTGCTCTCGATCAGTTTTCTGAGCGGCTATTCAGTGAGGACTTTAATTTGGTAGGCTCAGAAGTAGGGTTTCAGCTTCTGACTCTCCATTACAAAGGTGAAGACCATCTTCTTTGTTTCGTTGTACTTAACCTCCACCCTTCTGAAGGCGTTTCTTATGAAGTAGATCGGGTGCTGCATTTCTTCTCTCTCGGCTACCAGAACGCCACTGAGCACATATTTTGATACATCAAAGTATATGAACAAGGTTTCATGTAACACTCCGTCCTTCTATTAAACAAAATTTAAGAAAGTCGAACATTTTATTTAAGAAATTACGATAGCGAAAATATCGTCTGATGGAAATGTCACTCTAAATAAGGGTTAAAGATACGAGCAAATACATATGATATGCAGCATATATTAACATGGGTGCAAAGCTGTAGAAAGTCGAAATTTCAAAGGAATGTAATGCAAGCTGGAATTGTAGCCCTAGTATATTGTATCTGGCAGGCAAGAAACAAGGTGTATTGGGAGAATTGTGTTCCAACTGCTCATCATGTATGTAAACAGATTAAATATCTACTTAAAGCTAGAGTAAGTTCAGTTTTGCCTAGGAAAGTTTCTAGGTTAGATTATGAATGGTTCACTACACTTGACTAGTGAATCATAGAGCTAGTTACCTATGTAAGGTTGGCCTAATAGGCTTTGTCTAGTCTAAAGGTTCAAAGGGAGTTCAACCTAGTTGGTTTGTCTTCTTTAGACTAGTTAGGTTGTAATTGAAGTTTCGGAAATAATATCTTACTTAAAAAAAAAAATTGATTTACACTCATCAAAACTAAAATTTGTAGGTTTATTGGTGACTGTTTTGGTCTTATGCTATCGGCTCATTATTCATTACTCGCTCTGTATTTTTTTTTTATCTTTTTAACTATGTGTACCTTCCAATGCACTTATTGGACCATAAATATATTTCACTACAGAATAGAAGTTGTGCCTAGGTGCTGATTCTTGCTTGACAGAAAAGAAGCTATCCATTAGTTGTTACTTTGATTTACTTTAGTTTCATTATTAATTTTTCATCTTTGAAATGGCTGGTAAATTGATAAATCTGAGTAAACACTAACATTATGGAACCACATTTCACCATTAAATTCGTAATGTGTCCAAAATTAACTCCCACATGTCAGAAAAACTATTTGACTTAAGAAACATGTTCTTATATCAATAATAGTTTTATTTGCAGTTTCTCTTTTTCAATGATGTATAAAAACTATTTGCACCTAAGAAACATGCTCTTGTACGATTATTGTTGCAATAAATAAATGTACTAGTTCCCATCTATAATATTTAGTAACATTTTTCTTACTCCTTTAGTGTAAATGTAGAACTTGGTGACTTGTACGATTCTACCTAGATTTATAAAGAACGAGCTTAATGTGCTGTCAGCCAAACCCGTATCCTCATGGAGCTGATAGATTAATGAATTTGCTGCTAGTTTGCTGGGTTGAATTTGTTGGGCTGCATTGATTATGCTGCATTGTTTTTTAACTCTCGTTGTTGTATGCACTTCACCATCTTAGGTTTCATTCCTTGATTCTTCTACTAGTTTCTTGTCCTCTCAAACAAGTGATCTGATGAATCCTCTACTAAATGTTAAGCATATCTAAAATTTCCTGGCACAGATTATTTGACGAGTATATTACTTGAATAATAGGTCATTAAGCAAAAATAGACTGAAATAAGTAAATGCACAAAAGATGACTGAGTTGTGAACCTTGATAATTGTGATAACAGAGACAAACACAATGATGTCGAAATTGAAATTTTGGACAAGCACTGGAAAGAATGATAAATTTTTATGACCAAGTGAATCCACCTCCAGCATCATAATTCCTTTGACTTAGATGTTTCTAACTTTGGTATCATTATATGTATTTTTGTTCACATAGTTAGTAATATGTTTTTGTCAGTTTTTCCTAAATTACATTAAAATGCAGGAGATGGAACGCTGCAGTTTTGCTGCCCTCAAATGCATACTGGCAACTGACCTACAATTTCTCAACCTGATTTGTACATCCGAAATAATCAAGAAATAGTTCATCAGCCAATTCTAGATTAGGTTGCTCCAGCCGGGAGTAGGAGAGGTGACCTAAAGGTTTCACTCCACAACTCTGAATGTATTCTCTCTCTCTCTTGTCTACAACTTCAAAGAGAAATCAAAAGGGGTCATGTGTTACTAATGGGTCCAGCATCAGTTCTCTAGAACTGGGAGAATGAATATTCTATTGAGTTAATTTTTGTTCATGTTTTGTTGGTGTATTTTAATTACAGTTTTTACTGTATACATGTGCTGAACTCAGAGTAATAATAGTCTACAGTCTGTTGTGGCAGCTAATTTTTTTTTTTAATTTTTGATATCCACTAGCTGATGGGTTCTTGCTGGAAACCGGATCAGTTAGTTTGATTTGATTTTTTTTAAAAGCAAATTTTCAATTAACTGATGCGGTTTTTATGGAAAACTGCATCAGTTAATAGTATTGACTGATGCGGTTTTCCATAAAAATTGCATTAGTAAATAATTTACTGATCCGATTTAGGACTGCATCAGTAAATATGTTGGATCTGCTGGGAGCCCATCCAATGCGGACCAAAACCGGGTCAGTAATCCCGATTTTAACTGCTTCAGATGGGCTTTTTTCCACTAGTGATCCTCAAGTTATTTTCAATGCAAAGTTTATGTTTTTAAGATTTCCTTGTGAAGATTTAATTAAATTAGTTTGGGGTAGGAAGTATTATTGTATTAATTCATGCTAGTGAGGATACTAACTCTAGAGTCTTTTATTTTGACATTTTATCAGTATAGTTTATTCCACCATTATTCTTGATATTAATCTCCTTTTGTCTTACCATTATTTAAGGGATAATCATAGAACAACTTTCTCTCTGTGTGTTCGACCCTGACTTCCTTACTACATTAATAAAAAGATTAGTTAGGTTATTTATTTTTGTTAGGTGCGCGACACGCCTATAAGAAAATATGTGTCTATTTTTTTTTTGTTATCTCTTATCACGAGGCGTGACTTATTGGTTTTACTTGTAACGTGAGAAAAGATATATATATCAGTTATCCTTATACTGTGAGACAAAGTTTGGTTCTTTTTGTGCCATGAGACAGGGGCTTAATGTGTTATGATTGTGAATTTGCTCAAAAAAAGCAGTACGTACCTAATGTGAACCCGACTTTAGTCAAGAAAAGACAATACCTGATATGAGCTTGACTTTAACAATATATGATACTTCCTCCGTTTCAATTTAGTTGTGATACTTTTAAAATCACGGACTCCTAGACAATTTTTGGAGAGGAGAGAAATAGAGAAATAAAATAAAAGGATCCCATGCATGTGATAGGAGAGAGATAGAGATTAGTTATTACCTATAATAGAAAGTGTCACAACTAAATTGAAACGGATGAAGTATCTCTTTTAGCATTTTTTCTGATATTTTCAAATGAGAAGAATTGAGTTTTTATAATATTTTCCAAATTGTCTCTCATTATAGATATATTATTGTTTGTACTCGCTCCTTCCATCTTCTTTTATTTTTGCTAATACACAAATATATTAAAAGGCGTGCATTACAATGTATACACGCCACGTGGCAGCTCTATTACTACATTAGAATTGTCCAATGTGTACATAAGTCATGTCAATTAACAAATAAAAGTAAAATTAGCTTGCAACAAGATTTGAACATGTGACCTCTTGCTATTATACATGACACAATTACCATCTCAACCAACTTTTAATCATGCTTTAAGCGTCCACATTATTTTATTTATACCTTTTAAATGTTGAGTTCTCCTTAATATATTTTTACGAAAATGAAAAAAAAAAGCATGTAAAATTTGGAAAACAATACCAACCCGGAGCAACATTCGAGCCTAAATACTAGTTCTTTTATGAAATATCGTAAATTTATCCCATAATAAAAATAATTATAAGAGACCATCACCTTACTCTCTCATTCATTCTATTTGATCTCTTGTCTTTTTACTTCCTCTGTTCTTATCTACTTGCAATACTTATTGTCATGATTTGTTTCAATTTACTTGCAACACAACCTCTTTTAGATATTCTTTCTCCTTATCTCTTTCTCATTACATGAATCACCCTTTTTTTTTCTCTCTTCTCACCTAAATTACTGTACCTATTTCCTTACTATAAGTAAATTAGAACGAAGGGGTATAAACTCCATCCAACCAAACCCTAAAACAAAGTAATCAAAGGTCAATAGTGCAAAGAAATGGGAACGGATGGAATACCTGACAATAATTGGATATTTCTTAGGGGCGAGGGAGTACATGAAAGGATGAAAACGACGCGTATCAGATACTTAGTAGAGTGGAAATGTGGAATAGGAGGAGAAAAATACAGTGAAAGCGTGAATCCGGTGTGCACGCCTTCTCTCTCCCATTCACGGGTATAAACAGTGACGTCAAGCATCTTTTTTTTATTTCTTTTTACTCATCCTATGCGGCTATGCCCCGACTTTTATGCTTTCTACGAAGTATATGTCTTCAATTTAACTATGCATTACATGACAATTCTCAATTCTCACTCAATTATTTAGGTTGAATTAATGGTGAGAAGTCTTTTATGCTTATCTACTGCACCCAAATAAAATAAAATAAAATAAAAATTTGTTTGTGTTTCATTTTCTTTTCCATAATCTATATGGCATATTCCCCAACTGATTTTCAATGATTTTTGAGGTAATGAGTTCATATAGTATTGTAGACTTCTAATAATTAAATATTCTAACATCATTTATTACATATTAGGATGCATTTTTATGTATTATTAGAACATTTACATTGTGTTTGTACATATTTGGATCCATTTTCATTTTTTCATGTGTTTTTCAGTGTTTTGATATAATTTCGGGTACTTTGAACTCTTAACGAATAATATGAAGATTATGGCACCTGGATGACCTTCAAAATGATATATCATATGTCCAAAACGGATTGCAATTGAAGAAGATACAAAGAGCTTTTCATAGTTGTGCGAAATACGACACATCTTTACTATTTTGCTCATAAGTTTTCTACAAATTAAAAACGATAATGAGGTAATTTCAATGGGTTTGGCAAGTATACTTGAAAAGCTTTCCAATGATATATTACATGTGTCAAACAAAGCTCCAGATCAAAAATATAATTATTGCTATACGAAATTGAGCTGAAGGATCTGACTATTACAAGTTAACACGTCTGTGTCACTACACGTCTTGTTGCCTTGATTTCTTCGAGGTAATAACTTCTATTAGTATAATACTTTATATGGTTAAGATGGTTCTAGATCTTTACTCTTGCTCATGGAAATTTCAAACTCTATTTGATGATTTTGAGCTCTATTTTAGATACCATACTACAAAATTATCATATTTTTCGTGAAACCAATAAGGTGTGAAATATCATCTAAAAAAGGGTGTTTTTTTTTTAAACGATCTTTTGATAATATCCACCTTATTAAACAAACTTTTCAAAATAAACATCTTGTATCAACTTTTTTTTTTTAACAACCACCTTATATCACCATTTATTCTAAAGCATCACCATTTAATAGATTCCACCATATATACATATGTTAGTTGGTTATAATTCTCCTTTCTCTCTTTCTTTTCCTTCTGAATTTAGTGTTTCTTTCCTACCCATTACGGTTGAAGAAAATCTAATGTCAATTAATATGAAATTACACCAAACTAGAAACAACATGTAAATTCTGATATCAACTAGCCATAATTTTACTTATTTATTTTCTATTTTTATCAAACCATTTGTCTCTATTTGTAAGCTCATTGAGCTTATTTCCTACTGAATTCACGGCTTTTCCATTGAATTCAAACTTACAATTTTTCATAAATAATTAGAAATCTTCTTCCGTTTCTCCAATTTTTTCATGCCTTTTGTTTTCATTTGTTTCATGTAATTCCTTTTAATTTGAATATATTTACGATTTGGTAAAGGATTTTTTAACTAGAATAATACAAACTTTTGTCATTTTCTCGTAATAATGCAAACGTTTGATTATTTTTAAATAATACAAACTGTTACCCAAAATTTCTCTTGTAGGTCATGAACGATTCTTAACTTGTTGTAGGAGGTCACTAGCTGACATGGCATTAATCAAGCCACGTGTTGCTATTTCATTGGTTGTTTTGAAAAAATTAAAAAACAAAAAAAACTTTTTCTTTTTTCCTCTTACCTTCCAGTGATCTCTTTCCCCCTTCCCCACCATGGCCCCTTCCCTACCTCCCCCCCACCCCAACCCCCACCCCCACCCTGTCCATTTACTTCGCTGATGATTTTCTCCTTCGCAAATATCAACTATCATAGCTGCAAAAGCTTCTCCCTTAAATCTCCATTGATCAAGAAATCAAATTCTTTCTCTTCTTCTTTCTCATTCTCCATTTCTAAACCTCTCGATTCCACTCTTTGCTATTGTCGAAGTAGCAATTCGTCCGATTCTTTCCCGTATTCGCCTTCATCGTCTTCGTCGTCGTCTTTGTCGCCATTGCAACAATTTCTCAGCTCTGCTGCTCAGGCGATTGAAGATTTTGCGAATTTGCTGTTGAATTCGTCGCCGAAGAAGGATGAAGTTTTGGTGAGAGATAAATTGGAGGAATGAAATTTGGAGGTTGATGTTGATGGTTGGAATAGGGAGCGCTGGTCTTTTGAGGTGATACTTTTTTTTTGAATTATTCGATTCGTTAATTTGAGGTGGTTTTTGAGGCTGTGTGGGGGAGACAGACTGGGGTGGTTACGGTGGTGGCTGTGGGGTGGGAGGGACTGAGGTGGTTCAAGTGAGTGGGGGTTGGGGGAGGAGGGAAAAAGAAGAAAGATCATTTTGTAATTTTTTTTTACCTGTTATACAGGTTACAAGTCAACTTGACCTATTGAAAAAATATTGGCCAAAAGTTTGTATTATTTAAAAATAATCAAAAGTTTGTATTATTGCAAAAGAACGGACAAAAGTTTGTATTATTATAGTTAAAAAATTGTTTGATAAATATTTTTTTCCATTTATACACTACTTTTCCCTGCATGTTTGCGTTTACTTAATCTCAAACAATCACTATCACAATCACAACCTCAAAAACAAAGATGGTTTTATCTATCTTGTTTATTATATCCCTTGTGTTACTCTAAGTCCTTTATACTTTTTCCCTTTCACAAATTCCATTTCATGAATTTTTTTCTACTTTTTCTTTATTTTAATTTGCTTAACACTTTTTCTGCTAAACATAGAATGCACTTGCTCGCCTCACCGAGCTTAAAGAACGTTTCATGTCCATCACACTCTTCCTTTGGATTGAGATCCCTATTCTTCTCTTTTTTTCGTTGCGGATTCTAAATCCGTACTTTAGTAAATTAAACAAATATAAAAAAAAACTAATGACTTTGTAATCCATACCTTGTGGTTTTGAATCTTTTACCATATTATTCCAATGAAAGCTATGTAAAAAAAAAAAAAAAAAATTCCACTTAGTATTATTATACTTTGAGTTTTTTTCATTTGGTACTTTTTTTTGGATTCTATATAGTACTATTTTAGTTTGACTTATTCTCTATCGTAACATTATGTTAAATAAAACATTAGTTTGGGGATTAAATAGGGTTAGATGTTTGTCTAATTTTGCGTAATTAAGATTTTGGAAGTCATTTTTGTCTTTAACGACCAAATTTAAGGTTCAATTTGATGAACTGTTAAATATGGGACTGGGCCGCACCCATCACAAGGAGAGAGTCCACTTCACAACACAAAGGAGGTTCCACCTTAAAACCATATGGCAATAAGGGGAGTAACCCCTTTGCATTATAAAGTGAATCCATCTCTCTTATTTAATCAATGTGGGACACTCACATGTGGTGTGCGCTATACATCATAGCTTCAACTTCCCCCTCACATGTGAGGTCCCTCTTTCAATTGGCCTAGAGTAATTAACGGTCCCGGTCGTGGGCCTGGCTCTGATACCATGTTGAATATGGGCCTAGGCCGCACCCATCACAAGGAGAGAGTCCACTTCACAACACAAAGGAGTTCCACCTTAAAACCATATGGCAATAAGGGGAGTAACCCCTTTGCATTATAAAGTGAACCCATCTCTCTTATTTAATCAATGTGGGACACTCACATGTGGTGTGCGCTATACATCATAGCTTCACACATGAACAAAAATAAGTAGGCACGTAAAATGAGATTTTAGTTGTTTTTCTCCAATTCCAACTTTAATTTTGATCCATAAGAGCCATAATGACTCCCAAACCTTAGGTGACCTATTATCGATGAACAAGGCACATACACGAGGCAAACTACTAACCCTATTTATCCCAAAACTAATGTTTTATTTAACGAAATATTATAATAAAGAATAAGTCCAAACTACAATGTTACCATATAAAATCTGAACGCAGTTTGAATACCAAATAGAAAAGCTTGAAATATAGTGGATAGCAAATGGAATTTTCCAACAAAAATTAGAGAAAATTAAAATTTTAAGATAGAGGCATGACATATTCTTAAAAGTTTCTTTGCGAAGCCGTACGACCCAATCAAAGTCAAATAACCAAATGGATCTTTCACAGTTCTACTCCTACCTAACTCATGCACATGCATTTTTTAATTTATTTAATATGTGTTGGATTATGACTATGATGTAACTCCATAATCTTGTTTTAAAACTGGTATCGAGTAATAACTATTAGGATTTTCTTATCTCAAGGAATACCCTCAACTATCTATCATGTTAAATAAAGGTACTCACACTAGGGGAAAAAACATAAAGGGCTGCGCAGGAAGGGCTGCGCTTTTCGTAAAAGCGCAGCCCTACTAGTGAAGGGCTGCGCATTTTAAAAAAAGCGCAGCCCTTCACTAGTAGGGCTGCGCTTTTTTAAATAAGCGAAACCCTTCTGTAGGTAAGAAGGGCTGCGCTTTTAAAAAAGCGCAGCCCTACTAAGTGAAGGGCTGCGCTTTTTTAAAAAGCGCAGTCGTTCTGCTTAGTAGGGCTGCGCTTTTTTAAAAAAGCGCAGCCCTTCCTGAAAAAATTTGAAATTTCGGAATCGCGGGCTTTGAAATATTGAGCGGGGATTCGTCAAATATATTATCCCTCATTCTCTCACGTCCCTCATTATTCCTTTCCTCTTCTCTCTCATCCTATCTTCTTCTTCATCCTCTCTAAAAACTCCATAAACATTTGCGAACAAAAACCTTGAAATGATTTGCACTAAACATGGCGACGGAGTCCGATTGCCTATTGTGATACCTTTTAAGCCATCCGAGTCGTTGTTTAAGCCTCCAAATAGCCATTTTAAGTTTTTCCGAAATTTTTTTTTCCCTTAAATTATGTATTTGGGTTTTGTTGTATGTATTTAAACATTATTAGGTTGTAGTTCTTGTATTTTCAGATCTATAAAGTTCTTGTATACTTCTCTTTGTTTATATATTTTGATTAATGTTTGTTATTCTCTTTGTTTTGATTATGTTTGTATACTTCTCTTTGTTTTGATTAATGTTCTTGTATACTTTCTTTGTTTATTTTGATTAATGTTATTCTTGTATACTTCTCTTTGTTTTGATTAATGTTCTTGTATACTTCTCTTTGTTTATTTTGATTAATGTTATTCTTGTATACTTCTCTTTGTTTATTTTGATTAATGTTCTTGTATACTTTTCTTTGTATATAATTTCTTGTATTTTCATCTTTGTTTTTGATTAATGTTCTTGTATACTTCTTGTATACTTATTGTATACTTCTCTTTGTATATTAGTTTTTGTTCCTTTTTCTCATTTTCGTTTCATTCTTTTTATTGTTTTGGGTTTACTATTTTCGTTTCGTTTCTCTTCTCTTCTGTTTAATTTCAGAAAATGTGAGATTATGAGTAAAAAAATGAAAAAAAAAAATTTTTTTTTAATTTTTTTTTTGGTAGGAAGGGCTGCGCTAGTTAGGAAAAAGCGCAACCCTTCTAGCCCAGAAGGGCTGCGCTTTTTCCTAACTAGCGCAGCCCTTTTGGGCTAGAAGGGCTGCGCTTTTTCCTAACTAGCGCAGCCCTTCTAGCTTAAGGGCTGCGCTTTTCTAGCGCAGCCTACTTAAAAAGTGAAGGGCTGCTACTGAAAGGGCTGCTGTCAAAAAGTGCAGCCCTACATGCCTTTTTTAGCGCAACCCTTCCTCATTTTTCCACTAGTGTCAATGTGTTATTTTTATGAACATATATTTCCATAGAGGGGTTTCAAAGGAGTTACTTTTTTAATAATTAATGTAGATTAGGCGAAAGCTTAGTCTATGACAGTCTAATTTTAAGGGATAGATGTTAGAAGTTGCTTTTAACATCATTATTTATTTTTTTTGAAACTATTGGGTTAGATCGTCTGACCCAATGTGTTTGGTCGGACGGGCTGAGCCCACAAGTTTCACGAAAGAGACGCGCGACCCTCGTAACATTGAATACTTACTCAAGACAAAGTTTTCAAAAATTAGTAAAAAGCACAGGTAAAGAAGAAGGAGACATTGTTAGATTATGAGACATGGAAATTAATGATGTGAGATATTTTAAATCACTCCCTACAAATTGTCTTACTCACCTTAGAATACTAAAAGGTCCATCAGACAGTAGTGTATCAGAATTTGGATGAGCATTAGAGAGTTGTGCTTCTTCCTTGCAAACCCTTAAAATTGACAGATCCAAAGGGTGATTATTATTGAAGCATCATGAAAGACCTACTCGGAGATGGAATCTTCAACGCAGATAACGAGATGTGGTACCACCAGAGAAAGATGGTAATATTGGAGTTCCACTCGCAACAATTCCGCCAACTCACGGTACAATCATTGTTTGAATTAGTCCACAACAGACTATTGCCAGTGCTAGAGGAATCGCGAAAGAAATCTGCGGCAATTGATTTGCAAGATGTTCTACTTCCGTTGACATTTGATAACATTTGCATGATCGCACTTGGGGTTGATCCTGGATTTTGTAAGCAAATTATTCTTTCAGTTGGTTGTTTTATTCTTTCAGTTGGTTGGTCTATTCTTTCATTTGGTTGGTTTCTCCTTTCAGTTGGTTGTTTTATTCTTTCAGTTGGTTGATCTATTCTTTCATTTGGATGGTTTATCCTTTCAGTTGGTTACTTTATTCTTTTAGTTGGTTGTTTTATTCTTTCAGTTGGTTCCATTGTGTCAGACCAACTGAACAAAAATTGAAACCAACTGAAAAAAAATTGAAACCAACTGAACAAAAATTGAAACCAACTGAAAAAAAATTGAAACCAACTGAAAGTCGTCCGACCAAATATTATGATCGGACGGTCTGACACAATACCTTCTTTCGTCAAAAAAAAAAATCATTATTTTTTCGTCAAAAGTATCCCATTATTAAATGGTCACATCAAATTGAACAATAAACTCTACACATATTTACCCCCTCATTATCTCTACATTCTTTCATTAAATTTAGAGTTACTTAAGTATCATAGGGAACTATCAAAAACCCGTCAAAAACTTCATTTGTTTCAAGTATTAAGAGTGAAGTCCATATCTAATATAAGAGCTCCTTTAAGTATTTCAGTCGCACTACAAAACAAAGCTCATATAGCGACGGATTTTTGGTGACGGATATATATCCGTTTCTAATTTAGAGACGGAATATTGATAATCAGTCTCTAAATTTATTTAAAGACGGATTTTTAAATCCATCTCTAAATTTAGGGACGGATTTTGAAAATCCGTCTCTAAATTTAAATATGTATTTTATTGCACTTCTTTAATTTAGAGACGGATTTTAAAAATTCGTCTCTAATTCAGGGACGGATTTTAAAATTCCGTCTCTAATTTAGGGACGGATTTTTAAAATCCGTCTCTAAATTTATGTATGAATATTTTATTGCACTTCTTTAATTTAGAGTCGGATTTTGAAAATCCGTCTCTAATTTAGGGAAGGATTCTTAAAATTCGTCTCTAATTTAGGGACTGATTTAAAAATCCATCTCCAAATTTAAATATGAATATTTTATTGCACTTCTTTAATTTAGAGACGGATTTTGAAAATTCGTCTCTAATTTAGGGACGGATTTTGAAAATCCGTCTCTATATTAGGGGCGGATTTAAAAATCTGTCTCTAAATTAGGGACGGATTTAAAAATCCGTCTCTAAATTAGGGACGGATTTGAAAATCCGTCTCTAATATTCTTCATATTACCTTATTACGAGAGTATACAGGTTTTGGTGAAGTTTTTTTTTGGCAATTCAAAGTTTTTATTGACTACCAAAAAAAAGTTTTACAACCTAAAAGGAGGAGTCAAAAGCCAACTTTCCCACCTTCTAGGAAGGGTTTGGAAGAAGCCTTGAGGACCACCCCTTACACTCACCTGGACATCCCAGGAACTACAAACAAGTAGCTTATAACATAAGCTGAGTTACATCACAGTCACACCTACAAGCAACAGCAAAAACAATCTGCCTAACTACCTGCTGAGGAGTAAGAGATTGATCATCAAAAACCTTCATGTTTCTCTGTATCCAAATATGATAGACACATTCTATAAACAGCATATTAAGAAGTTGGTGGGGCCTATATTTCTTCCTACTGCATTTTGCTACATGATAAGTCATTTTTATATATAGTTTTTAGATGCATTTAGGTTGCATTTTAGAGCATTTAGTTTCATATTTAGGTTCATTTGCATTATATTCTTAAGTTATGTATTTCTATTCTATTCGGTATGTTTTCTTGTTTTTGATGTTCAGGCATTGAAGACTTATTTGGAGTATGATTAGCTAAGCTTAAGGTTAGGAGCATGTATAAAGAAGCTACAATGAATAAGGATCGTATGGATATGTATAGTACGTTTGAGCAAAAACGAAGCGGAAAATCATTAGAAGAAATGTGAAAAAGAGTCACGTCTATCTTCTGATCATAATTTTGATGTGATTCTTGAAATCGAGTAATTCCAGCAGATTTGGAAACTAGACTTGAAGAGATTTCCAACGATAGGTGGCACGCCTCGAGGAGACTTCTAGTCAGGAGTTATGCCTTTCGAAGATTGCACTGTTTCTGCTGGAATCTGCCACGCGTACGCGCGGATCACTAATGCCTATTAATGATTTATTTAAGATTTTCCTTATCTTGAAATTACTTTCCAAGTCATATTAGGTTATTGAATATTTATTTAGATAGGTTTTCTTCTTTCTCTCTCCTCTCCCTCTCACGTTATTTTTAGGTTTTAGGTTTAGTTTTTCTCTCTCTTCTTTCTCTCTCTTTTTTGTAAACCCTAGTTTTTATTCTTCATTAATTCATGCTTTATTAGTTTCTTCATTGATTTCTTTAATTATGTTTTTTTTATAGTTTTAGATTTCATTATTTATTTCATGATAGAGTAGTTTCTTTTATCTATGGTTAAGTTAAACCCTAGTATGATTTAATTCATGATTGTTTCTTTAAATTCTCATATTAATTGTTAATTGTTCTTGCTTAATTGATTGTGCATATTCCAATACTAGATTAGGGATAACTAGTATTGTTATGATTCCATTGTTTGATCACAAGGGAGTTGGATTTTGACGGATTTGAGTATTTCAATTAAGGGCATGAAGTTCTCCAGGGAGTAGGTAGAATGGATTGTTAGGAAGTTAAAGTGCCGTGTTTAATGTCTTTGATTTGCATGATTCCACGGGAGTAGGCTTGAATGCATATTAGAAGAGATAGATACTCGGGAGAGGTTTATGGTACTTTATGGTGTACTTTTCCTTGTGAACATTTAATTTATTAGTTTGGGGTAGAAATTATTTTGTATTATTTCGTGCTAGTGGGGATACTTAACTGTAGAGTCTTTTATTTATATATTGATTAGTGTAGATTAATTCCTCCATTATTCTTGTTATTAATCTCCTTTAGTCTTACCATTATTTAAGGACTAATCATAGAACAACTTTCTCTCTGTGGGATCGACCCTGACTTACCCTACTACATAGTTAAGAGGATTAGTTAGGTTATTTATTTTTGTTAGGTGCGCGACACGCCTATCACTACAGTTGAGATGATTGTAGCAAGGTTAGAGGCAACAGTGACATTGATAAGCTGTAAACATCTACTCCAAATGGCCTTGCTGTAATCACAATTGAAGAACAAATGTGCTAGAGTTTCATCAGCAGTATTGCAAATAGGACAGCTCTGATCTCCGACTATGCCCCATTGGTATAGCCTGGTTTTGGTGTTCAACCTACCATGAAGCATCATCCAAGTAATGAAAATAGCTTTAGGAGAAGCCTTGCTATTACATGTAATTCTTCTCCACTCCACTTTAGGCCTTTCTCCCCTTAAAAACCAATAGCATTTCCTTATAGAGAATTTGTTATGATGCACAAATTGATTGCAAGTAGGGAAATCTATAAGTAGATGCCTTGCTTCAAGAATTTTCTTTATAGCCCAAGATAGTCTGTTAGGAATAGCAACTGTCCAAACATCAGCTTGCTTAATGTAATAGACATGGAGCCATTTAATCCATAGTCTATCTTGCTTTAGAGCAAGGGCCCAGAAGTGCTTTGCAATGGCAGCCTTGTTCCAGGTGATGATTTCTTTGAAGTTCAACCCACCACAAACCTTCTTATTACACATATAATCCCATGAAATAGGAGACTTTCTGGAATTGGTATCCATACCTGTCCATAGGAAGCTTCTGAGTGTAGTTTGGATTTCTCTTAGCACTTTCTTTGGAAGGAGGAAGATCTGGCACCAGTAAGCTTGGATACCTTGAAGAACTGATCTAATCAGCTGTGCTCTTCTTGCATAAGAGAGCTTCCTAGCATTCCAAGTTTTGACCCTTGCAACAACTTTTAGCAATGAGAGGTTTACATTCAGTATAGAACAGTTTCCTGGAATGAAGTGGAACACCTAGATATCTAAAGGGGAAGCTTCCAATTGGCATTTGGAGCAGCTCCTGAAGTCTAGTAATTTCACCATCCTAGATACCAGCAAAATATACATTGCTTTTATCAAGATTAGCGCAAGTCCTGAGGCAGCAGAGAACTTGTTGAATGCTTGCATAAGGAGTGTGATTGAGCTTTGATCAGCTCTTGCAAATAGGAACAAATCGTCAGCAAACATTAGATGAGTGATACCAAGCCTTTCACATCTAGGGTGAAAGTTAAAATCTGGATTGTGCTTCAAAGAATCAAGGCACCTGGATAAATACTCCATACAGAGCGCAAACAAGAAAGGAGACATAGGGTCTCCTTATCTTAGACCCTTCTTGGCATGGAAAGGAGGGCTAGGAATTACATTTATAAGAATGGTGTAATCAACAGATGTGACACACAACATAATCCAATTAATAAATTGTTGTGGGAACCCAATTTCAGAGAGCATTACTTGCAAAAATGGCCATTCAACAGAGTCATAGGCCTTCTTTAGGTCAATTTGACCATACACCTTAGGCTAACATGCTTCATAGTATACCCTTTGATGAGTTCATTGCCAAGAGTATATTATCAGATATAGACCTATTAGGAATAAACCCAGCTTGAGCAAGATCAACAACATCACCCATAACCTTCTGTAGTCTAATTGTGATAATTTTAGAAATTATCTTATAGAGTACAGTACAACAAGCAATAGGCCTTAGGTCTTTCACATAGGTGGGATTAGGAACTTTAGGAATAAGAGTAACCACAGTATCATTGATCTCCTTAGGCATAATTCCATTTTCAAAGAAATCCCAATAGCCATGTATACTTGAGGTTTAATGTGTGCCAAATTTCTTGAAAAAATAACTATTAAACCATCAATACCAGGAGCCTTGATATCATCAATACAATTGAGAGCATGGTCAATTTCAAGAGTTGTAACAGGAGCTAGAAGAGCATGAGAGTCTTCCATACTAACCTGTTTACCAGCTCTAACTGTTGGAATATCAACCCCAGGAAGAGTACTTGCTGCTGACCCCAATAGACTTTTATAGAAGCTTAGCACTTCTGCTTGAATAGCTGAGTTCAAAGTGAGCTTATTACCTTGAGCATCATATAAAATATCTATGCTATTTCTAGCATATCTCTCTTTCATGGCCTGGAAGAAATAATGACTATTCCCATCTCCTAGCTGCAGCCAATGGATTCTAGATTTCTGCTTATAAGCACTTTCTTCAACAGCCAAAAATTTCTTTAACATCTGGATACATTCCTGCTCTTGTGCTTGTAGGTCTCTATTAGTAACACTATTTTGAAGAGCTGTTTGTATGTTGTCTAGTTGCTCCCTGAGTTGAGTGATTCTTTGATCAAGCTTAGCAAAGTCTTTCTTATGCAACTGCTTTAATTGACCCTTCATAGCTTTAAGCTTCTGCCAAATCTGCTTCATCCACTGCCTATTCTCAAAGATGCCCCAGCAATTATTAATAATCTGATCAAAATGTTCATGGCTAGCCATGAAATTAAAGAATTTAAATGGTCTCCCTCCTGAATGATGACTTGTAGAGCAGTCTATTATCAGAGGGCTATGATCAGATAGGCCTGAGTTCTGATAGTCAACCATTGCACCTGAGTACTTAGTCAGCCAATGAGAATTGATAAGACATCTATCAATTCTACTAAGAATTCTATTATCCCCTTGACTTTTATTAGTCCAAGAGTAGTAATGACCATAACTTCGAAGCTCAGAGAGATCACTATTTTCAATACAATCTTCAAAATCTTGTATTTCATAGGTAGTGACAGGCCTTCCTTGAAAACGATCATTATAGTCAAGAAGAGCATTAAAATCACCAAGGACACACCATTCCCCCTGCATAGAGTTATCTATTCTAAGCAAATCAGCCCATAAACTCCTTCTTGTTTCAACTGTATGAAGTCCATAGACAACAGTAACTTGCATACTGTCTCCTGTTTGTTTATCAGTAAGCAAGCCATGAATCCATTGTTCTTGTGTGTGAGCAATTTGGAAGGTAACCAAAGTAGGATTCCATCCTATCCAAATTCTTCCCCGAGGAGAATCAATGTAATTGTCTTCCCACCTCCAATTCCCTGCCATCTTCTTCCTAATTCTATCTTTATTACTTCCTTTCACTTTAGTTTCAAGTGGACCAATAAAGTGAATTTTATTATTACCTAGATACTTCTTCACTTCTACAATAGAAGAGGGATTATTCAATCCCCTCACATTCCAACTACTAATAATCATGTAGGGATATGGAAGGAGCTTGTCCCCCCTTCATCAACTGTGTGAACCACAACACCTGGACCTCCATGGTTAACCTGTTTCTCTTTAGATCCCTTGGAAGGCACTATGCTCCAGACTACTTCTCCTACTCTAACTTCAGCTGATGGCACAGTTGCAGCTGGAGTTACTGCTGATGATACCACTGGAGCTGGAGTTTGTACTGGAGTAACAGTTGGGGTAGTATTAGCAGGCTTTCCCATTTGCTCTGCTATCCCCTGTAAGGAAGCTTCTGAGGCTATTGCATTTTCTTGCTCTCTTTTATCTTCTTCTCGTTTATTTGAGGTCACAAGTTCGATTCCTACGAACAGCAGTTCTTGCGACTGTGGATTCCCCTTATCCTTTCCCTTGTAGAGCTGAACCGGGTTTCCTTGAGTGATATTCGAAACTGGTAATGAGATCGACTTGAACTAGGTAGGTAATAATAGGTGATTAAATATAATCACGATAATATTAGGAACTATCTTGTTGTTAATTTCATTTATTTTTTTAATTTTCAGTAAATTTAGAGACGGATTTCCAAAATCCGTCTCTGAACTTTAGAGACGGATTTCCAACTTCCGTCTATAAACTTTAGAGACGGATCTTCAAAATCCTTCTCTAACTCGAATTAGCGACGAGGGTTTTAGAGGCGGACAATACCCGTCTCTAAGCCCATGTAACGACGGATTTGACCTATTTAGGGACGGATTTTGTCCGTCTCTAAATGGACATTTTTTTGTAGTGATCGGCTGAGAGACTATGTTATTCATATGTCTGCGTCTGCCTTTATACATTTAGATACAATTCTCTATTTTTGAAACAGGAATTAAAGTGGTAGATCTTTTATCCCCTTATCGTCGTGGAGGAAAAATCCTACTATTTCGTGATCTCCAAAAATATATACACATTAGCAACAAGAAAAAATCAACAAATCAAAATATAAATAGCTTTCCATCAAACTACTATAAATAAGATAAAGTTGAAATAAAAAAAGCTTTCGTATAGAAAGATGGAGCTAGTGATGGCCACTGGTGTGGGCTAGGCGGGTCGGACCGTGGGCCGTAGTGGGCTGGGCTGAGATTTCACGGCTTAGGATCAAACCGTGAAATTCATGGGTTGGGCGGGCTAGTCCGCGCGCTAAAAAATCTTGGCCCACACCGGTCTGTTATCGGTTTTCACGGTTCGAGAAGCGGTTCTGACGATTCGTGGGTCTAGTGGGCTGGACCGGACTGACGGGCTAGCATGAGAATTTTTTTTTTTCAAAATTATTTAATCATTGAAAATTATTCAATATTGTTACATAAAATCTTTAAAATGAATTAAAATATATAAAATTTGATTAAAATATACACAAATTGGTTCAATATTTACTTGAACTGGGTTGGTCCGGTTCATGGACCGGGCTGGATCAGTTTCGTGGTCCGGACTGGGAGGTTTTAGTAGCGGGCTTTAGTGGGTTGGACTCAAGAAAATTGGCCCACAACCCAGCCACCAATTTCACGGTTCGAGGTGGGCTGGATCGGGCATTTTACGGGCTCGACCCACACGGTCCACGAGGTGGGTTGGGCTGAATTGGCCCGCACGGTTAGTCATCTCTAAATGGAGCCATAGTAAAAATGAAAAAAAGAAAAACAATAGTAAAATCAAGTCAATAAATAACAAAAATCTTCTATCAAATAAAATAACAAAATCTAGTCTGAAAAAAACAATGGCCATGGGCGGCGGGCGGGATGAAGGTGTGCTGTGGCCTGTGTGTGTGCAAGACTTTAGAAGTGTCAGCAAAAATAAAAAGATATGCTTTGAATTTGATGTTGGTGGAGCAAGTTATTAAAAGTAGTAATACTTCCCTCTTTAGGAAAGACATTTTCAAAGTAAAAGTCATTATAAAATCACTTTTATATAATAAACCCCATTTTTTTTTTACCATTTCTGTATCTGTCTCCTTCATTGTCATCACTTTCATCAACCCACCACCCTCTTCTCTTTCTCTCTCCTCTTGAGCCCACCTCGCAGCCTTCTCTCTCCTCCCCTTCTTTTTTTTGCTGCAACTCTAATATTGAAAAACCAAACACACCCTTAAATCTCTCTTCTTTTTTCTTCTTCTTATGTATTTTTGTTCATTTCTACCTATCATTATCTATTCCAAATCTAGCGATTAGATTCGTTGTACACAAAAAATCTAACTTTGTCCTTAAGTTTATTCCTTCTCTCTAAAAACTTAAACCAAAAACCAAACAACCCTTTATTTTTCCTATGATAAACTTCGTTGACCTAAGTCAACTTTGTGCTCCTCTCCCTCTTTTTTCAAGTCAAATCTCTTAGATCCATCACTGTTTGTTTGGTTTTATCTTTTTAAGTTTTACCCTCTTTTTTTCCTCATTATAGAAACCTCTATTACTTCCTTAATTCTTCTATTACTTAATTTTTACCCAAAAAAGAAACTTAAAACTTTGCAACTATACTTTCCTCTTTTAGATTGTCTTCTTATTTTTATATAGTATGGATTCTTATATAGAAACCCAGTTCCTGAATCATAATCATCATCAAAGTAATAATAATAATAGTAATAATACTTCAGGGTTATTGAGATTTCGTTCTGCTCCAAGTTCTTTGTTCAATGAATTTACTCAGAATCATGATAATAATAATTCTGAGAAAATAATGAATGATGATTGTTTTGATTCATATGAGAGAAAACCTCAGAGGTTAAATTCTCAAAGTGGGTATGTTTCAAATTCAGCTCAAATGGTGGGTGGTGTTGTTGAACAGAGTAGTAGTAAGCTGCCTCCTCAATATCCAAAGATTTCGTCTTCTTCGTCATCAGCAATCGAAAGGACTAATTCAATGGATTTCAATCTGTCGTCGACGAGACAAGGAAGTTGTGGTTTGAATCTTAATCGTCAGAATAGCTCTCCTGCTGGATTCTTCAATCATCTTAATAATACCCAAAATGGTAACTTTTTTCATATTGTAAACTAATTTATGTTTCTATATTGAGTTCTTGGTTAAATGTTTTCGATAAGATTGTGTACATCTCAACCTCGGTTATTGTGCCTTAATTGAGTTAGTTGGTTTAATGGATTGTATGAGGAGCAGTGTTTTATTTTTGAATTTTAAAGTTTTATTTATTTTAGAACGGAGGAGTTTTTTTTTTATCTATTTGAGCCACGAATGCGGTACAAAGTACAAAGAAGGGGAGGGGGATTCGAACCTGACAGCACCTCAATCTTAACCACTAGGTCAAGACATCTCTGGTAGAACGGAGGAAGTATTTATATTGTTAATAGTTTTTAAGTTGGGGTTAAATGTTATAATTATGAAAGTAATTTTACTAAATCGGGGTTGTGTTATGTTGTGATGTAACAAGCTATTTTTGGTGTTCGAATAAAGGATCTGTTGAAAATGGTACAGATTGTCCTGGCAATATCTTGTGGATAGATTTAGCATATTTGAGGCAAAAGTAGAGCAAGCTTCTAGGTTACTCAAATTAAAAAAAAGATGGAAAGCAATAAATCATAAAACAAGTCTTACGTGAGGTGAAACTTTTTAAAAAGTTGGAGTATAACGTAAAATTCCAAAAAAATATAGGGTACCTCGTAGAAAAATCCAAAATGTGATGTTACTAATAATAGACGGGCGGCAAAAGGCAAATGTGACTTTTTATAGAAGTAGTTGTTGGTACCTCTACAAGTCTCACTTCCTATAATGCGAGCTCAATAAATTTGGCTGATTTTATGTTAGTACTTTTGAACATCGTACATGTTTTGCTTTTTCATACCTTTCCTAGTAATCAATTATTTTGGCCCCTTGTACAAATCTTGGTGACATTCCTCTTATGTTAACCATGTTGAAAAGGTAATGAACTTATTTGCCTTGGTTGATTAGGGTGCGTTAGAGATGTGTTCACTGAGGATATATAGCTTGAAAATTAACATGAAGGGGATGAAATTTTTTATGTTCTATCGACTTGTGAATTTACTTCTTCGTTGTTTCATGAAGAACTTTTTTCTTTAAGGTGCAAAGTGATCCTAACAAGTTAACAACTAACTAACAGGCGGTCTGCCATGGACTTTATTCCATCCAACTATCCAAGCATTGGTCTTCCATTAGTTTGTCATATAAGATAGTCATTTTGTTTTCAATTGTATGGGGTACTTTTAGCATGATTTTTTTTTTTTTTTTGTATGGGGTACTTCTGTCATGGATATGTAGTGGCGAAAGGTGCCGGGTGGGATATCTTTGGATCTTGTGTTTGCAAGAAAATTTCGTTTAACAGCTGAACTCATGTGGAAGAAATGTGGTACTCGGGTAATGGTTGGTGACCTTGATGGATACCCGCCCTTGTGAGTTGTGACTTTGTGAGTGATCGAGAGGAGAAGGTAGGACATGATATAAGCAAATTTGTGATACTGATCAATTAGACTTGCTAGTCATGAGGGTCAATGTATCATTGTACAATTACATTGGGAAACATATGTATATAAGTATGTGTAATTTTCATCTATATGTGTATGTTCATAAACTCCATGCTTCCACCTGTAATTTTTGCTTTATTAATGCACTGTATATGTTACTATGGACATTGAATAGTGTTTAGATTAAAATGTTTGCTAAGCTGTTCATAAACAACTTATAGGGTACACCATTATGATGGGTCTTGGGAACTTCAGAGTAGGAAACACTGCTAATGGGGAATCTAGTCCTCGCCCGAGTAAGCTGAATCTGAGCCATTTGCCTCGGATTCCGGAGCTTGGGAATGAAAATGTCAAGGAAACAAGTCCAGATGATGGAGTGAAGTTCAGAGACCATGATACTGATGCTGAGTTTGACAGTAGTCCCACGGGATACTCCTTTGTTTCTTGGAATGATTCTGGTTCAGATGCATCTCATCTTTCTGAGGTTAATATCTTTAAAAGTGTAATTCTTGATGTTCCTTTTTTGAGTGTATCTCATAATACTTCTCTGCTTTTGTTGTTCAATCGTCATTAGAATGGTGGTCTTGCGAACCGCCCTGGTTTATTATCACACCATTTGAGCTTGCCAAAGACTTCAGCTGAGATGGCAGCTGTGGAGAAGTTGATGCATTTTCAAGATGTGGTTCCGTGTAAGGTTAGAGCGAAAAGGGGTTGTGCAACACACCCTAGAAGTATTGCTGAGCGGGTAAGTCTAGTATTACTTTTGGAATTTTGATTATTGTTGATAACAGCATAACATTCATGTCTTTGGATTCAGATGAGAAGAAACAGGATCAGTGAACGTATGAGAAAATTGCAAGAACTCGTTCCGAATATGGACAAGGTTGGATCATGTATAGCGTGCTGCTAATTTAAGAACGTGTTTATTTTTAAAAGCCTAATGAATTTTATCTTTTATGACAGCAAACCAACACGGCAGATATGCTGGATTTTGCTGTTGATTATATAAAAAATCTTCAAAACCAGCACAAGGTAAGTAGGATTTTTTTTTTTCTAATTTCTTGCTACAAAATCATATATACATTTGATTCAATATCAATCAATAGGAAAAAGTTAGTCTGCCTTTTCCCCGACATTAGAGAACTAACAAGGGGTGAAATGTCGATAGTTTCCTAACTTGAGTTTGAGCAGAGTTCTCATAAGTGGTAAATGAGCTACCAAAATAGTTCCTGGGTGTCTCATCAACCATTTTTATGTCCTTGTCCTTTTATCAGATACTGAGCGATAATCGAGCAAGATGCAAGTGTTTAAACTAAATCAGCAATCCAGTTATCAAGCGATATTACGCACTTAGATGAAAAATTACAAGGCGGCCGCAGTAGCAGCAGCAGCAGCATAGTAGGAATAGCATATATAGTATATCTATTATGTAAGGCATGTCGACTATACTTCAGCCTTCAGGCTCTTTCTGCTCTCGTCCGAAGGATGTGGAGGATCTTTGATACCTTGTTAGCAAAGTAGATTTTCGTTGAACTATAGCTGCCAACTTGCAAATGCCATGAAGGAGAAAATAGAAAGGGATCAAAAGTACGCAACCAATCTGTATAGAAATCAGCAATTTCCCCAGTTGGGATTTGCTATCTCAATAATAGGACTAATCTTTTTATTTTCCATGTTGATGTTTTTGAGGTACTATTTTGCAACTTACTAGATGATGGTAGACATTTAAGAAAGCAAAAACAGCATTAATAATTGCAGTATTTTTGCTGCTTGTCGGGTTGGTGGACGGACATGGCATCATACTATCAGATTCTCCTGTATATAGGTTCTTGAACAATATTAATAAGTTGATCTACTTTTCTTATGTTGAGTCTGGAGTGTAAATTCTTAGCTGTTATTGAGATCACATAGAATTATGTGCTCTCAAGCTATCAAGCACGTTTATTTGTACGTGTTTGTCACATATTTTACCCAAATGAGCAAAATGTATAATGTGGATATAAAATGTTGGGAAAATTTCTTAGGTACCCCTGAGGTTTGGTGTAATTCCCAAATTACCCCCACATTTGGGGAATTCCTCAGATACCCTTACTATGGACGAAATCCTAACGCCGTTAGGTTTTCCCTCTCTCAATCCCCAATTTTCTCTCTCCTCCCATTCCGCCACCTACTGCAAACCCCCCTCCCTCACTCCGGCGCCGACGACCCTACCCCCTCCCTTCCCCATTCTCGATACTAAGGGTGTTAACGAGCCGAACCGAGACCGAACATGTCCAGGCTCGGCTCGGCTCGGCTCGAAAATGTTTGAGATTGAGCTCGGCTCGAGCTCGAAGCTCGTCGAGCCTAAAAATCTAGGCTCGGCTCGAGTTCGAAAGACTCAAACCCAAGCTCGACTCGAGCTCGGCTCGAAAACAAAAATTTTCAGATATTAAAAAGAAGTTCAACAAAAATTTTATTCGTTAGGCTTTTAATAAAATTATAGCCCAACATACTTTTGCCAAGATTTAACTAATATGAAAGTCAGGTCATGCCCATTTAATAAATAAGCCCAACTTTTATTGAAGTTTGTCACTCTTTATCCACATGCCCTTTTAATACAACAGGTTCACTATTTCCTTTCCTTCCTCACCAATGTGGGACTTCAGGAATTTCATATAACAAAGCTTGCCATCACACTTTCCACTTCACGGATGTGGGACAATTGAAATTTTGTACGCTGTAGGGTACTGTAATGTAGCATGCTATTTTTTTTTTTTTTTTTTAAAGAGGCATGCAAGTTTGTTTGTTTTTTCTTTACTGCCACCTTTTTGTAATATTTTTTTTTTCTTAGATTTAATGTGTTCAATGTTTATATAAATATTTTAAAATAATTAAACTAGATAATTAAAGACTTTATAAATAGTCCAATAATACAAATAAGACATAATTTAAAATGAAGTTTAGTGACAGGTAGTAAGATTTTATAATGAAAATAAGGTTGTTGTTCACCTTCTATGACGATGTGGGACATAATATCTTATATAAAAAATATCTAAAATACTTTCGAGCTTGTTCACGAACTCTCGAGCCGAACTTAGGGAGGCTCAGGCTCGGCTCGTTAAGGTCTCGAGCCGATCCCGAACTCGAGCCGAGTCCTCTCGAGCCGAGCTTTGACCGAGCCGAACTCGAATAGTTTGCGAACCACCCTGGCTCATTAACTCCCCTACTCGATACCCTTATCCTGACGTTGGTGTCGGCCAGAATAGCATAACAGCAACCTAGGCTGGTGCCTAGGATGGTTTCGAGGGCAAGTTATAGGGTTTGGGGGGGCGTATCTGGGGTGGGAAAGGGGAGGGGGTCGAGTCACGATAGAAGACACGAAAGGGGGGCCATTTTCGATAGGGGGAAAGGGAGGAGGGGGTGGCGTCGGGGTGGGTGGGGTGGGGGAATCGAGAATGGGGAAAGGGAGGGTTAGGGTGGGGTGTCGAGTGTGGGGGAAAGGGAGAGGGTGGGCTCGCTGGGGGGTGCTGTTGTTCTGGTCGGCGAAGGGAAGAGGTGGGCTCGCTGGGGGGTGCTGCTGTTCTGGTCGGCGAAGGGAAGAGGGTGGGGTCGCCGGGGGTGCTGCTGTTCTGGCCGGCGAAGGGAAGAGGGTAGGGTCGCAGGCACCAAAGTGGGTCGTGGTCGCCGACTGTTGACCGTCGGCTGGGGGAAGGGGGTTGGCAGTGGGTGGGGGGAAGGCGAGGAGAGAGAAAATTGAGGAGAGAGAGAGGGAAAACCTAACGGCGTTAGGGTTCCGTCAATAGTAAGGGTATCTCAAGCCCAAACACAAACCTCAGGGGTATATGAGGAATTCCCCAAATGTGGGGGGTAATTTGGGAATTACGCTAAATCTCAGGGGTACCTGAGGAATTTTCCCTAAAATGTTTAAAGATATGAGAGGTTCTAGATGCTTTTGGGAGTACTATAAAGGCTTTGAGTACAAAAACATGTACATTAATTATAGTACAAATTGATATTGTTCAGCATAGCACGATGTAATAGTAGTCGCCAATATTCAAGTGTTCAATGGTTGTCTCCCATCTACACTTGTGGTTTACAAAATTAATCACGTAACTTATGGTTTTAATTTTAATTCAATATCCATAAGGTGTAGTGAGTACTGAGTAGTGTATATTTTAAATTGTTAGCATGCCTTAAGAAAGTGTACTAAGGGGAATTTGAGAGGATTTACAGGATTTTACTTGTGCACTAGATATACTATCTCTTCTAGGAAAGGTTCCTTAGCTGGAGGTTTATGTTGGATATTATGAAAACTCCTTGTGGAGTGCTTACTCTTGATCATATTTATAGTGAAACATACAAGATATTTGTCTATGAATGAAGCAAATCTAGCTTGAGGTGTAGAGAGAGAAACGAGAGAAAAATATAGAGTTTCTCATTAGATGAAAGAAAAGAATGAATCAATCAGTTCTTACAAGAGAGAGAGAGAAAACTATATATATCAGAGGTTGTAACATTTGAAGTAACTAACTCTCTTATAACAACTCAGCAACATATTATTTATGTTTTTTTCACCAAGTACCCCCGAGTTTTCAAAAATCACCTCGTACCCTCCATGTTTTCAAAAGTCACCTGGTACCCCCAGTTTTCTGTAAATACAACCAAATGCTCTTAATGACTAACAGCGTTAACCGCCGTTAGCCATTAACCCTAAATTTCTGCTTTAAATCTAATTAACCTCTAATTTTAACCTTAATCTTAACCTTTACCCAAACCCTAATCGCTAAACATAACCCTAACCACCCCTCCCCCACCCCCGTGCCGCCGCAGCCCAAACCCACTTCCCCCAACCCTCCCCCACCATAGCCCCCTCGATTTCGGAACATCCCCCTCCCCTACTCCTTCTCTTCCCACAATACCACCCCCCTTCCATTTTCGAGATCTCTTGGTGAATTTGCAAACAAGGTCTCGTTGAGTAACCCGAACAAGCTGCTCACGACAGGGAG
Source organism: Beta vulgaris subsp. vulgaris (assembly GCF_026745355.1). Taxonomy (NCBI): domain Eukaryota; kingdom Viridiplantae; phylum Streptophyta; class Magnoliopsida; order Caryophyllales; family Amaranthaceae; genus Beta; species Beta vulgaris. Next base: position 48,765,418 of record NC_079204.1, on the reverse strand, counting down.
TAGGGGGAGGGGTGGGGTTCTGGGATCGCGACGAGGGGTGGCGGGTTCTAGGATCGCGATAGGGGGTAGGGGTGGGGTTCTGGGCTCGCGATGGAGAGTGGGGGGTTGGGCTTGCGACGGGGGGTAAGGGAGGGGTGGAGTTCTGGCTCGCGATGGGGGTGAGGGGTTGGGCTCACAATGGGGGGTAGGGTGTGGAGGGTTGGGCTCGCGATGGGGGGTAGGGTGTGGCGGGTTGGGCTCATGATGGGGGTAGGGGTGGGGGCTGGGCTCGCGACGGGGAGTAGGGGAGGGGTGGGGTTCTGGCTCGCGACGGGGGTGGGGGAGCGGCTGCTGGGGTGGGGGATACAGAGGTGGTAGGAGGGTGGGGGAGGGGGTAACAGTTATATTTAGAAATTAAGTTAGGGTTAGTTAGGTTTTAGGGTTTAATTAGGTTAATTAGTGTTTAATTAGGTTAATTAGGGTTTATTTAGGGGTTAGTTGGGGTTAAGATTAACGGCGGTTAACGTCGTTAGTCATTAAGGGTATCTGAGTGTATGAGTTTGAAACTTAGGGGTACCTGTGAATTTTGAAAACATGGGGGATACTAGGTGAATTTTTTGAAAACTCAGGGGTATCTGGTGAAAAAACCGTATTATTTATGTAATAATCTTAATATCCCCCCTTCAAGCTGGACTTGATGGCAGCTCATCAACAAGGCCAAGCTTGGAAGCTAAATGAAGGTGATGAGGTATTGTGAGAGGCTTTGTAAGCAAATCAGCTAACTGCAATGAGCTCTAAGCATGAGCAGTCTTTAGAATCCAGCTTCCACTTGTTCTCCGACATAGTGGCAGTTTCTCTTCAAGTGTTGTGTACGCTCATGGAACACATGATTCTGTGCCATGTGTTCACTAGCCATATTATCACAAAACATATAAATATGTAGCTTAACATTAACTTGCAAATCTTGTAAAAAGCCTTCAACCCAAACTACCTTAGAAGATGTGCTGGACATGCTCCTGTATTCTGCTATGATATAATTAAAGATTTACCCACATTTCTTTGTTCCTTAGTTTTCCCAGAAACCAAATGAGTCCCAAGAAAGACACAATAGCACTGGTGACCTACTGCTAAACTGGCAAGAACTCCAGTTAGCATAACTGTAAGCAGCCAATGTGAGATCACTGGAGGATGAATATAATAACCCTTTGTTGATTGTACGTACTATATAAATATGTAAATACATACATTGTTGCTTGGAGGTGAGGTTTCCTTGGACAACTCAAAAATTGACTAAGGTGTTGAATAACATAAGATAGATGTGGCATGGTGATATTCAAATACAACAACCTCCCTAAAAGCTTCCTGTAAACCTTCGGTTCTTCAAGAATCTCACCAACATTAATAAATAAACCTAACCCTTTAGGTAATGGAAAGAAACATGTTTCATGGATTCCAAATTCATATCTTTAATGATGTCTGAAATGCATTTCCTCTAACTCAAAACTGTACCAGATTCATTTCTAAGAACTTCTATTCCCAAGAAGTATTTCATATATAACCCAAGTCTTTTATAGTAAATTAAAGGACGTGTCTAAGGCAGATTTAATCTGATCAATCTGAGGTTGACTTGTTCCTGTTAAGACCATGTCATCCACATACACTAGTATAATAATGAACCCATTATAAAGGATTCATGTAAAGAGAGAATAGCCTTGTTTTGATTGAGTAAAACCAAGACTAAGTAAGAGTTTACTCAATTCTTTATTCCATTGTCTTGAAGCTTGCTTCGAGCCATAAATAGATCTCTTTAATCAACACACCTCACCATATTTAGCTTTCTTATAACCTAATGGTGGCTTCATAAAGACCTCTTCATCCAAAAAAAAAAACATGTAAAAAAACATTGTTTATGTCAAGTTGACATAAAGGCCAATGCTTGGCAGTATCAAGAGTAATAAGAATTCTGACTGTGGCTAGTTTAGCAACAGGAGATCAGAAGGTATGTGTAAAGTCTTCTCCAGCAACCTATTGATACTTAGCGACTACCAACCCAGCCCTATACCTCTCAACAGTCCCATCAGGATTGTATTTGACTTAAAAGACACATTTTGAGCCAATAGCCTTCTTACCTTGAGGCAACAATTGTAAATCCGAAGTAATTAGCTTCAAGGGTATCTAACTCTTTTTGCATTGCTAGTTGCCATTCAGGAGAAACAGAAGCTTGATAATAAGTGGAAGGTTCAATCACATGAGAATGTGTATTAGCAGCAAAAGATAAAGAAGTGGAAGAAGATGGTATAGTGGGACACACAAAATCATGAAGTTTAGCAGAAGGTTTGCTAAGACGCGTGGAATGTCTAGGAGGAGGAGCAAGTATTGATCTATGTGAGACAAAAGAATAAATAGAAGAAGAAGAAAGAGTGGCAGACTTGGAAGTATCAAACTGAGGTGAGTGAGGAATAAATTGATTAGAGATAGAAGGTTGAACTAGAGTATGAGATGTGACATTAGGTGTGAAAATAGGTGAATTATCAATATGAGAAATGTCAGGTGCAAGAGATTTAGCTAGGTAACAGAAAATCATCATGGATGAAAATGAGTGGAAGACTAGGATTGGAAGAAAAATTTGAGTTTGTTATCAAGTGTTTGAAAGGAAAAATGTGTTCTCTAAACACAACATCCCTGGATACAAAATATTTGTGTGATTGCAAATCATACACGTTGTAACCTTTCTGACCAAAAGAGTATCCAAGAAATACACATATAGATGCTCTAGGTAGGAATTTGTCTTTAGTTCTAGTATGTGCATATCACAAACAGCCAAACACTTTGAGCATAGAGTAATCAGGAGGTTTATTATAGAGAAGTTCAACAGGATATTTCCAGTTAAGATAAATGAAGCTAGATGATTAATAAGATATGTGACAGTAAGGATACAATCGCCCCATAATTTTGTTGGTAAAGATACATGAAATATTAAGGCCCTGGCTACCTCCACTAGTAGAATAATTGATTATTGATGCGGTGATATTGCTGTGATATTACCCATATGCAGCAATATATCACGAAAAAAGAAAAGAAAAAATATAAAATAAAATAACCATATTGCTGCGGTTTCGGCCGAAAACCGCAGCAATATGGTTTCAACAGAAATTTTTTGAATTAATTTTGACTATTTAACCAAACATATTGCTGCGGTTTCTCGAAATAACCGTAGCAATATATTAAAATAATATAGAAAAATATTAAACCATGTGAAAAAACAGAAAATATTACAATATTAACTTATTACTGCAGTTTTTTTAAAAAAAAAAAAACGCAGGAATAGGCACTAGGGGAAAAAAAAGGAAGGGCTGCGGAGGAAGGGTTGCGCTTTTTCTAAAAGCGCAGCCCTTCTTACTTCAGAAGGGCTGCGCTTTTTCTAAAAGCGTAGCCCTACTAAGTGAAGGGCTGCACTTTTATAAAAGGCGCAGCCCTTCTGACTAAGTAGGGCTGCGCTTTTGAAGAAAAGCGCAGCCCTTCTTAAAAAAATTTAAAAAATTCAAGTTCGCGGGCTTCAAATATTAAGCGGGATTTGTCAAATATATTATCCCTCATTCTCTCTCCTCTCTCACGTCCCTCATTATTCCTTTGCTCATTCTCTCTCATCCTCTCTACTCTCTCATCCTCTCTTCTCTCTCAAAAACTCCCATAAACATTTGCGACAAAAATCCTGAAATGATTTGCACTAAACATGCCGACGGAGTCCGATTGCCTATTGTGATACCTTTTCGGAAGCGAAACGGGCCAACGAGTCAAACTCACGCATTTGCCGTGATGTATAGGCTTTTTAAGCCATCCGAGTTCGTTTAAGGCTCCAAATAGGCATTTTAAGTATTTCTGAATTTTATTATTTCCTTAATTATGTATTAGGGTTTTGTTTTATGTATTTAAACATTATTAGGTCAATGTTTGGAGGCAGTTTTTGATTAATGTTCTTGTATTTTCAGATCAATAAATCTTTGTTTTGATTAATGTTCTTGTATTTTCAGATATATGATTTCTTCTCTTCTGTATATTAGTTTTTGTTCCTTTTTTTTCATTTTCGTTTCGTTCTTTTTGTTTTGTTTTGGGTTTAGTTGCATTGTAGATCTATAATTTCTTCTCTTCTGTATATTTTGGTTTAGTTGCATTGTAGATCTATGATTTCTTCTCTTCTGGATTTGGATGGTGTACTTTAAAGTTTAATGCAAATGTTAAAATTCAGAAAATGTGAGATTAATATATGAGTAAAAAAATGTCAAAAATTTTTTTTTTTTTTTTTGGTAGGAAGGGCTGCCCTTATTAGGTAAAAGCGCAACCCTTCTAACTTAGAAGCCTACTTAAAAAGTGAAGGGCTGCTGTCAAAAAGCGCAGCCCTAAGGGCCTTTTTTAGCGCAACCCTTCCTTATTTTTCCACTAGGGGATAAAATAAATCTTTTAAATGCGTTTTAAAAAAAGCTGGCAAAGGCACGTCAGGAGCCAGACTGGTGCGCAGCACCAACCTGCACGTAGCGCACGTCTGTGCGTTAGGCATAGCTCTGTCCACCTGTGCTAGGTGCACTAATTTGCACTGGCACATGGATTTCTGACTCATTCACAGTCCTGCGTCAGAAGTAGGTCTCTGCTTGAGGCGTGAAATTTATTTCTTATCTTTCTAAAAATGCGTGCCACGTGTACGCTTTTTACTGGAAATGTCGCGTCATGCTGATACATCATCCTGCATTAGACACAGTTGGTGCGTGAGGGGTAGCGCTGTTTTTCCTATAAATAGGCCTGATTTTCGTACAGATTAAGGACAAATTTCTCACATTAACACAATTCAAACTCGATGAATATCTTACGAATCTTTCTATGCATTATAAAACTTCCCTACAAAACTCATACCTTCAAATACAATTACACTCAATCTAAATTTTCATACATTCAAATTTCCAGGCTTCACGATTGCTTGTCCCGAAGGTTTTCAATCTTGCAGACCCAAGCCATGGTATAACTTGAGAGTCCTTGAATAAATTAATTATTTTTATATTGAAGTTACTAACTCTTTCTTTCATGATGTAGATATTTAATATAAAATCGTTCTATTGTATATTCTAAACCTTTTCCTTTCTTTTTTATTTATATTTATATATTATTATATGTCTGCTTGATCATTATATACATATTATATGAGTATCCTGCTTTATTGCTTTTATCACCCACATATTATTTTCGCTAATCAAGACCTAAAAAACTGTTTTAATATTAATCAGATTAATTTGGAAACTTGTTAGGTTCCCTATAATATTGATTGCCTAATAGCAAGTGATCACTAAAAAATAGTCTTTTATGTGTTTCCTTAATCAACCTAGACTAAATTATTTTTAGGATGTATAAAAATATTATATGATTATTCTTTGGCATAAGATCTTTAATAAATCGATAATTAGTAGAGGTCAACATGGGCAACATAGTTCTTGACTGTGTTGTACCCTCACCTCGAAACTCAATTTTTGGTTCACTTTGACCATCTATGGAGTCATGACGGGGAAATCTACATTGGATAAGTCCCTAATTTGTCACTACGATTTCCCAGTATCCAATTAGGTTTATGATTCTTCCTTTAAAGAATTGTTGGAGATTTCAAAACGTTTTAAATACAAAACCTTTACAGTGGGGTAGTCAAATCTAACACGCGCTCATCCCGCGTAGGCGAAATAAAAACATCCGGCAATGGCAGAGGATCCATTGCTAAAATGTTACTAATAACATTGTCAAAGCCACTATTCAATCCAAGAAGAAATTGCATCAACTTTTCTTTAGCTTCAAAATCTACCAATTTCTTTAAGAAATTGCATGTACATTTGGACAAAGTTCAACAAGAACATACTAAAAAGCTTCGTAAATGCTTCAATTCATCCCAAAATCTCTCCAGCTTGCCAAAATATAGAACAATAGACATATTCTCTTGTCTGAGCTTATCTAATTCCTTTTTAAGCTGATAAATCCGTGGACCATTGGATTGATCATATTGTTCTCCTAATTCTAACCATAATTTTGCTGGATTATCAACATATGTGAAGTTTTCAGCAATATCAGGATCCATAGAGTTTATTAACCGACATGTAACTAAATAGTCACATCTCATCCACCTATTAAAATCTTTGTCAAGATCATGAGGTTTTCCAATTTCACCATCAACAAAACCTAATTTGTTTTTAACTATAAAAGCACGCTTAACATTGCGTTTTCAGCTCGAGAAATTGTTACCAAAAAGATTCACATCAACTACTTTATAGATTGTTTGATCAGAACTAGAAATGTAATAAGGATCATTATACGCATTAATTACATTGCTTTGATTTCCATAATTTTGAGAATTATTCGATACTTCCTCTTCATTCGCTATTGTTGATGAAGCTCCAATTCGCATATTAAATCTCAGGAACGAATAAGGAAAAACAAAAAAAAAAAAAACAATGGAAGAAATGAGAGAATTTGAAGAAATCACAAATTCGAGGAGTCAAAATCTGCTTTGAAACCATGTGTATCAAGCAACTCTAGCTTGAGGTTTAGTGAGAGAATCGAGAGAAAATATAGAGTTTGTTATTAGATGAAAGAAGAGAACGAACCAATCAGTTATTACAAGAGAGAGAGAAAAAGCTATTTATATGAGAGAGAAGTAACTAACTGTCTTATGACAACTCAGCAACATATTATTTATGTAATAATCTTCATATTGTCCTAATTAGATCATGAAACCTAATAATATTAAAGCAATACTATACAAATTATATCTTATAACAATATATATCGAAAGAGTATTTTATTCTCTATCAGTTTCCCTTGAAGGATATGATAGACATCCATAATTTTAGATGGACTAAAACTATACAATTTGTAAGCTCTTTTTGTTGCATCTTTCAAGAAAGATAAGCTCTAGGTGAAGTAATTTAACAACCTTGAGCTATTGAACATACATGATCTTTCTTGGAAGTGCTTACTAGATGTTAAAGAAGATTCTGAATAGTGGCGAGGCTATGTTGGGGCCTAAGAGGGTCATGGCTCCTGCAGGCCCTAACAGAGCTTTTAGGAAAATCAATGGTAATCAATGGTTGTATCTTGTTTTATTGGAAAACTAGCTCTCCTTCAGAACCATGTTTAAAATTCTTTATTTATTAAATTGCACCCTCCAAAACCAAGCCTGACTTCACCCTTGATTTTGAATTGCAAAGTGCTAGAACATGATAACATCCTAAAGGAGGTATATGTTGCACTCACAAGATATATATACGATGCATGTCTATCTCAATACATGCTTAGTGTGTTATTACCGAACTAGAATGGTGGAGAGATACATCATACTGGTGTTATCACGATAATACTTGGCTTTGCAAAAGGTATAATGCAACTTAAGATATAATTTGCGTAGTCATGCCTCTCTACTCGGCCTCGACACGAGAGTGACACAAGATGGCTTGTCATTTGAGAGACCAGGAAAGCACATTACTCACCATAATTATGCAATACCCAGTTGTAGAGTGATGAGTGTGGGACATTCACCTAAATCTGTATGATCTGTGCAATATTGGAGTTGGAGGTGAGGACGGAAGGTGCAATCCAAGTTCTAGAGTGCCATGAATATAGTGCAAATGTGCTTAACATAAGCAAGGTGAGGCTCTCAAGGGTTGTGCATATAAGTATGACATCCCAGTGATTATATCCTTTTAAAAACAAAAGTTATTAAAGCAATACAACCACGTGCAAAGATGTTCAGTTTATTTAGAATTTATAGTGGAAAATTCATAAAGTACTTCATTAAAAAAATAAAAGTTAAGTAAAAGTCTTACATCTTAGAACTAATCATGGCCCACCAAAACCAAACCAAATTCAACATTTAAAAGTCAACATCAGATTCAAACCAACATTCATACTTATAAAAGGCACACATTTTGAAACCAATAAATATTCGAATCATGCATGAAGTAGTTGAAACTTAAACAATCAGCACTCACAGATGCATCATGATCTCCAACCTAAAAACACTTGTATGACCAATTGATACATGCGATTACTCGCCAAAGTTAGTAAAGATAAATATGGATAATTAAAGGATCAATAAAGGATAATCAGCAAAGCCGAGTACATACAATCTAAAAGAATAACAAAATAAACAACCTAGCATGATATTACAAAATAGATAACATGCAACACAAATAATAAATGCTTAGATAACTATATCGACTCAGAATATATACGCTTGACTCAATTAACTAATTAAATAATTAATTAGGATTAGCAATGAAACATGCTGATCGATCCATCTAAAAACAGTCTTATAAAAAACATGGCAACAGACATGACGTTGTGCTATCAAACCTATCGATATCATCTAAACAACATAAACATCAAACAGTTCTAAGAAAAACCATGGTCTAGCAACCACCATGTACCCCAACCTATCTTTTTCAATACGCTTAATGTGCAGCATTCTAGAGTTTTATCACTTATACTTTTCCACTTGACGTAATTAGTAGCTTAATTAATCAATGTTTGGCTGCAAATTAAACTACAACACAATTAACAAAATATCATAATAATATTGATCATAGAATACACTGTTGATTCAGTAACCAATAATTTCTTTAATTAACCAACTAATATCACTGTTGAATAAATTAATCATAAACCAATGCTATAAGATATAATTTTCCTACTCATTCAAGATCCACAATCATGAAGCAGTAATTAAAATAATGAAATAAGATATAATTATAAAATTAGTTTCAAGAACCAATCGTTACCAATTATATATGTATAAAGCTTTCACATGATTGAGATATAATCCAATATTCCACACAAATATAAATTGTTGATTTACTTAATTTAGATTATCAAATATGAGTTGACTTTACAAAATATGAATTATCATATAATACGCCTATTTACTTAATTTATATTATTTACTTAACTATTCACATCAGACCGTGATTTTTCATATATAAAATTTAACTAATTTGTCCTCTTCATAAATGATTTTATCAAATAAAACTTTATTTCAATCGATACTTTATATTTTTAAATTATTCTGACTTCAAAATTGCCAAATTTTTTAAATAATTTTTTAAAATAATATGTAAAACAATTATATAAATACTTTCTAAATTATTAAAATATACTTTTAAATTCATAAATTTATGGAGGATCAAAGTGCATTAATAAGAACACTTGTTGAACAACATAAATAATGTTACAACGAGTAAAGTGGGATGTTGCATGGTGCTATTTGTCAATAATGAACACATAATCACTTTTTATTTACAGACCTAATGTAGGTACAAGAGGAGGTTTGGCCATTATGTTAGCAAGAGCATAAGTAAATCATATGTAATGCCCCTCACGATTACTTCAAAGCAATTTAGCAGACTACTCATTCCAAAGAGATGCATTTTTCTTTTAAGGATCTCATTTTCTAATTACTCCAGAGTTAAGCGTGCTTGGCTGGGAGTACTCTAGGGATAGGTGATCTCCTTCAAAGTTTTTCCAAGTGCACATGAGTAAGGACAAATGCACCGGAGAACTTATGTTGGTTATTAAGGACAGTTATTAGTCCTTTATGGGCATTAATTACGATAGATTTGACTCCATATGGGTTAGGTGTTACAAATGGTATCAGAGCGACTGTGCGACTGCGTGCCGATCGTGTGGATATATAATATAAGGTTAGTAGCCTAGTAAGGGAGAATTATGGGGCTATATCATCAGTTGCGATCGAATATGTGATTAATTTTGAGGGTGGGCGACCCATAGGTCACATTAGTGGAAAAAAGCTCATCTGATCCAGTCAAAATCGGATTAAAAATCAGGTTTTGGTCCAATCGGGTGGGCCCACAACAGCAGGCAAAAAACAACTGATTCAATTGAAAATCAGATCAGTTACTTATTAACTAATCCGATTTTTACGAAAATCAAATCAGTTGCTTAATATACTAATTCGGTTTTTTAAGAAAATTGAATTAGTTAATAAGTGACTGATCCGCTATTCTAATAAAACCGGATTAGCTAGCTATAGGAGAACATAAACAAAATTTGAATTGACACGTCATCATCACAGGTTCACATAGTCACCCTCCTTTGCATACACCATGTTCACATGTCAATCATCACAAAATCAGAAGCTCGAAATTTGAGTTGCACAATATTTTCATATACATGCATATACAGAAATTAAAAACCAAAATTTTTACAACAGTTTTTACATATATAATATTTTCAACAATTTCACATATAAACAAAATACAAAAAATATATACTATACATAAAAAACAAAACTTATACACAAAATAAAAAAAATGAAACTTAGACAGAAAATTCAAAAATAAAATATAACAAACTTGTACATAAAATATAAAAACTTAGAATCTAGATCTAAGAAAGCCCAAAAACAAAAATATAACAAACTTGTACAGAAAAATATAAATTTACAATAAAACAAATATAATAAAACGAAAAAAATAAATGAAAATGAAAATTAAAGCAAAAATCAAACTTAAACCATAGATCTAAGAAAACTCAAAAATTACAATCTAGATCCAAAAACTCAAACCCTATCGTTCGCTGTTCTTGGTGGTTGATGATTTGGTGAGAGAAAATTACTCAAGCGTTTTCATCTTGTTGTACATTTGTTCTGTAATGCTCTTCATGATTGCTTGAAAGGGAATTAGCAGACTGCTCATTCCAACAAGATGCATCTTTCTTTTAGAGAGCTCATTTCCTTAGTTACTCCATAGTTAAGCGTACTTGGCTGGGAGTAGTCTAGGAATGGGGGACCTCCTAGGAAGTTTTTCGGGGGGCGCATGAGTGAGGACAAAATGCGCGGAAGAACTTGTGTTGGTTATTGAGGACAGTTGTTGGCCCTGAATGAAGATTGGTGGCAATAGACTCGACTTTGAATGGGTCGGGTGTTACAAATGGTATCAGAGCAATCCTGCGACCGCGTGTTGGGGCGACCCTAAGGCCGTAATTAGTAGTCCTCAGGCGCCTAGTGGGGGAGGATTATGGGGCTGCATTGTCATAAGGAGCGACCTAGAGGTCGTCAGACCGAATATCTGAAGTCTCCACCGATCAATCTTCAGGCCGGGCGAGCCACGAGTCGTATGCCGAATATCTGAAGTCCTGAGGCCCAACGAGGGCGTTGATGTTCTTAAGTAGGTGTGTATGTAATATCCCCTCATGATTATTTTAACGAGATTTAGCAGGCTACTCATTCCAACAAGATACATCTTTCTTTTAGAAAGCTCATTTCCTTTGTTAAACAATAGTTAAGCGTGCTTGGCTGGGAGTAGCTCAGGGATGGGTGACCTCCTAAAAAGTTTTTCGGGGTGTGTATGAGTGAGGAAAAAATGAGTCGGAAGAACTTGTGTTGGTTATTGAGGACATTTGTTGGCCCTGGATGCGCATTGGTGGCGATAGACTCGACTCCGAATGGGTTGGGTGTTACATGTTCATTCCATAATCACCGGTAATTGCTTTGGCTTAGTTTGATTTAAATAGTGAAGTACACACACGAACATAAATCTAGAGTGTCCACGAACTTACATGAATAACATCAACCTTGACACCATCATTTCCTGCTGCTTCAAGGCGGGAACGCAATCTTTCATACATCTCCTCTACTTTCTCCAGTGGGACTACTTTGACGTCGTTTCCGACGATCTTACCGACGGCCAAATCTTCCATATTTATAGAAAAATTCAATCGAAAATCTGGAGAAGATGATGGTGGCGTTTTCAAAATATAATCGAAAATTAAAAAAACTACAATCGCTTGATGGTGGCCTTTTTTCAGGAGAGAAGATAAGAGAGGAAAGAGGATGATGGATGGAGGAGACAGTGGCGTTTTTTTAGGGTTTATGGGAATGAGAGAGGAAAGATGAGATAGTAAAGAAGATGAGGGATGGAGGAGCGTTGATGGTGGCGACTTTTTAGGGGTTTAGTGGGGGGGGGGTGAAAGAGATAGGGGAGATGTGGTAAGAGAGCGGGGGGAGATGTTGTAAGAGGGGGGGAGGAGGTATTGAAATGGGCGGGTCTTTTGGGCTTTAAACAAGGGATAGGTGGAAATGTGGAAATGGCTACATCTTATATAGCGCATAAAACCTAAATTGATCTGGTTTAGTGAACCGGATCAGTTAACAGAAAATCGAATTTGATTTCTGTTAACTGATCCGGTTCACTATTGGGTCGGATCAGTTACTCATCCCAGCTTTGAGGCTCAAAATTTTGGCGATATACGAATTTGGTTTTTTAGAAATCGGATATGTTATGTTGTGACATATAACGTTTTCTCCACTAGTGTCGTTATGGCTGAACATGATGGAGTTCTCAAGCACAACGAGGGGATTGTTGTCCTCAAGTGAGGGTGTACGTAATTCTCATCAGGATTGTTTTAAAGGGCTTTAGCAGGCACTCATTCCAACAAGATGCATCCATATTTTAGACAGCTCATTTTTTAAGTTACTCCAAAGATAATTGTGTTGATTGTGTGGATAATTTATCCAAAGTACTACCTAGTAGGGGAGGATTTGGGGGGCTATATCAGCGGCTTTGGTATAAAATGTGAGTAGCTTCTAAGTTGGAGCAACCCTCATGCCTCAGGTAGTTGTGGCCAAATATGTGGAGTCCTCAGGCGCTACGAGGGCATTGTTGCCTTAAGTGGGGATGTATGAAATACCCCTCTTGATTTATTCAAAGGGATTTAGTAGGCTACTTATTCCAACAAGATGCAGCTTTTTTTTAGGAAGCTCATTTGAGTAGTTACTCCACGATTAAGCATGCTTTTCTAAGAGTAGTCAAGACATGGGTGACTTCCTGGGAGGTTTATTAGGATGTGCATAAGTGGGGACAAAATGTGTCAGAACAACTTGTATTGGTTATTAAGGACAGTTGTTGGCCCTGGATGCGCATTGCTAAGAATAAACTCGACTCGGTATGGGTCAGGTCTTACAAATATGTAATATTCCTCATAATTGCTTTAAAGTGATTTAGCAAGCTACTCATACTAGATGCGTAGTTTGTTTATTTTTGGGAGCATATTTCCTTAGTTACTCTATAGTTAAGCGTGTTTGACTAGGATTAGTCCAGGGATGGGTCATCTCTTGAGATGTTTCTCGGGGTGCGCATGATTGAGGATAAAATGTGTTGGAAGAACTTGTGTTGGATACTGAGGACACTGGTTGGCCCTGGATGTGCATTGCTAATGATAAACTCGACTCCATATTGATCAGGTGCTACATCATCAGTGTGCTATTATAATTTGTGGAGTCCATGGGGAAGTAATGGTATGGTATGGGCAAACAATGAGTACTTTGTGGGTGTGAAAAGGCTGCCTACGAGCTAGTCGTGGAGGCTGGTCGAAGGTCACGCATGGCCCATCCGATTGGCTTATCGATACATTAAAAATGAAATTCACCAGTGGGTTTGTGGATGAGTGAAATGTTTGAATATTTTACATCTGGCCAAATTGATATGAGGAGCATCAATATGAGGTGACTTAGGAAGTGAAGCGACTAACATCGCAACAAGAATGGGTCATTAAAGGACAAATCGTATGACGACATAGACAATACTCTATATTAGAAAAATGAAAGACTGGCTCTTCCAAGGTGACATGACATAAGACTATAAATTTGTGAGTAAATGGGACGACGTTTATCCCAAAAATATACATGTGGTATATTAAAGAGCTCTATTAGGATTTGATCAGATTACTAAATTAAGCTCTACTTTTTTTAAAGGAGAAAGATAGATTTCATTAATCGGAATCCATAAGTATACAATCAATATTAAATAAAAATGAAATACGACATAACTTGATCAAATATAGTTCTTGTATGATATAACTATGATAATACTGAATCGGATCTGATAATATAGCATAATCCTTGTTTGTACGTTGAATCATGCAGCCTTATGCAAGCGCATCTATTCTGACATAGTTTTGGGAAGATATATGTTTATTTGACCGTGTAGATAGCATGTACATTTCCGATACTTATCGCAGATTGTTACAACAAACCATTAAGAAACTGCATCTTTGCAAAACCCAACTTTAAACTCCAACAAGGGGAGAATAATAAAACAGACTCAAAACTCTCACTAGAGGTGACAAAGAACCCATAATTGAGTATAAAACTATCCAACAAAGAGAGAAAAAAAATATTATTAACGAAAACAAGAAAAACAGGTCCATCAAAGTAGAAATTGTGGTTTATCGCCATTGAAAATGATGTTGACAGCCTCGAACTAGTTGAAGAAAAACATAAGTTTTAGGAAGAAAATCAGAAAAACTGTGAAACGTGAGACTTGCGCTCGGCACGAATTGTGCGCCCGCACCAAATGTCGGTGCGCCCGCACCATGTCAGGTGCGCCCGCACCAAGTAGTGGTGCTCCCGCACATTCGCTACGACAGATTTCAAGTTGAGGCAGAAACTTTTGTGCGCCCGCACATCAGACTGGTGCGCCCGCACCAGGAGGTGGTGCGCCCGCACCAGGAGGTGGTGCGCCCGCACCTATCGGGGATGCGGGATTTTTTCTGGTTTTCTGTTTCTTATTTAATGAGGGTATAAATAGGTGCCCTAATTGTATGCTTCATCTTAACCACAAATTAGAGAGAGGGATTAGAGAAAAACACAATATAGGAGATTAGAAAGAGTCTTTGAGATTCAATTGGAAATCTATTCAATTGAATCTTGCCTATTGTATTTGTAATCGTCTCGTTCATAGTGAAACAATCTTTTCCCCTGCCTTGAGGACGCAGCTATCACTTTGATAGTGAACCTCGTTAAATCTGTGTGTCATTTATTCGCTTTCTTGTTTTTTTCTTGTGTGTGTGCTTGGTTGTTGTGAATTCTTGTTGGTTTAATTAAACGCTTCCGCATAACAAGTGGTATCAAGAGCTACAGGTTAACACCGGGGTTAATCGCTTTTCGGACATGGCAACAACAACCTTAAAGATCGACAAGTTTACGGGAAGGAATAGTTTTGGGCTATGGCAAATAAAAATGAGAGCTTTATTGAAACAACAAGGTATCTGGAAACCATTGATTAAGGGTTTCACAACGACATCAAAAGAGGGAAATCTGACTGGTCTAACTGAGGCTGAGTTGGAATCTATGGAGGAAAGAGCACACTCCACTATCTTGCTATGCTTGGCGGACGATGTCATCACAGAGGTTGCAGATGAAATCACGGTTGCAGGTTTGTGGTTGAAACTGGAGAGTTTGTACATGACAAAGTCGCTCAAGGTTGTTTGGCCTACGCATGAGAGAAGGTATGTCCCTAAAAGATCATCTCGATCGTTTGAATTCTATTTTACTGGACTTGCGTAATTTAGATGTTAAGATTGAGGATGAGGATGCTGCGTTGATATTGTTGGTTTCATTGTCAAGTAGCTATGAACATTTTGTAGAGTCTTTTGTAGTTGGAAAAGACACTGTGTCCCTAGAGAAGGTAAAGTCGGCACTTTACACTAGGGAATTGCGTCATATAGCAACTGGTGATATGGTTGAGGATCGTGATTATTCTGCAGGTTTGGTAGCAAATGCTGAGAAAAATAAGGGAGATTCGAGTAGGGATAGGAGAAAACCTAGGTCGAAGGCCCTAAAAGTAGTGATCTTTGCCATTATTGTAAAGAACCGGGTCATTGGAAGAGTGAATGCCCTAAGAAGGACGGTTCAGCCTCTTTTGCAAAACAAAATAAGGTTGACTATGATTCTGAGGAGGATTTAGCTCTAATTGTCCATGAGGAGAAACACTTAGAAGATAAGTGGGTTTTTGATAGTGGATGTTCTTCACATATGTGTTCTGACAAGGAGATGTTTTCGACCTACAGCTTATGCAAGAGTAGTGTTACTTTGGGTGACAAAATGATGGTCTTGAGTGTGAGGTGGAGCTTATGGGGGCTTCTTCACAGGTTGAGATCGAGGTCAGAGTCAACGGGAATGAGTTCAACAACCGAGTTTGAGAGTACTACTTGGGTTGAGGCTGAGAGTGTCAACAATGAGGTAGAGTTTGTGGGAACTTCTACACAACTGGTTGAAACTAAGGGTCATCAAGAAGAACAACCAAGGGTCTCTCAGCAACAGATTGGTATGATAAGGTTCGGTTCTATCGATACTTGTGTGCCAGCTTACAGCTATGGGATCTCGAGGGACATGTCTTTGCCAGGGAGTGTTGGTTTGAGAGGTGATTCTGGGAGAAGTCACCAAGAGGTAGCTAGATTGGAACTCCAGGAGGAGTTGCCTGCGTTCCAGTGAGAACGAGGTGGAGTGCTCCGGCGCGAGCATAGAAGAACGTCGACGGAAGTTCCCGTGCGCCAAGGGTGTTTTGTTTTGGGTACTTAGACGTAAGTGCAAATGGCTCTAGTTGGAGCAACTGGCAGGGTACTGGCTCGTCTTGATTAAGGTGGAGCTAGTGTGTTTGCGGTTCAGTGAAGGCGATTTGATTTCCGACGGGTAATAAATTGGGTTTCAGGTGAATGCGCAATATGGGTCTAATAGGCTGTGAGACCGGGTCGTTCATGATGAGTGGTCAGCGATCTTGGCGAGATTGGGTGAGACTCATATGAGGGCAAGCCTGGCATCGGGTGAAAGATGCATGAGCAGGAGGGGAAAGGAGTATCTCGCGTACTGTTGCAGAGGTACATGCTGGGTTGATTGTTTTGAGGTGGAGTTGTGTGGTAGATGCAAGTCAAGGTGGATATTTGTGAAATGTGTGACTTGCGCTCGGCACGAATGGTGCGCCCGCACCAAATGTCGGTGCGCCCGCACCATGTCAGGTGCACCCGCACCAAGTAGTGGTGCTCCCGCACATTCGCTACGACAGATTTCAAGTTGAGGCAGAAACTTTTGTGCGCCCGCACATCAGACTGGTGCGCCCGCACCTATCGGGGATGCGGGATTTTTTCCGGTTTTCTGTTTCTTGTTTAATGAGGGTATAAATAGGTGCCCTAATTGTATGCTTCATCTTAACCACAAATTAGAGAGAGAGATTAGAGAAAAAACACAATAGAGGAGATTAGAGAGAGTCTTTGAGATTCAATTGGAAATCTATTCAATTGAATCTTGCCTATTGTATTTGTAATCGTCTCGTTCATAGTGAAACAATCTTTTCCCATGCCTTGAGGACGTAGCTATCACTTTGATAGTGAACCTCGTTAAATCTTTGTGTTATTTATTCGCTTTCTTGTTTTTTTCTTGTGTGTGTGCTTGGTTGTTGTGAATTCTTGTTGGTTTAATTAAACGCTTCCGCATAACAAAAACGAGGAAAAGAGAGACAGCTCTAATTAATTAAGCTTTAATTCGTATATGGTTATTTGGAAACCTTAAAATCTTACACAAAAT
Organism: Beta vulgaris subsp. vulgaris; assembly: GCF_026745355.1. NCBI lineage: Eukaryota > Viridiplantae > Streptophyta > Magnoliopsida > Caryophyllales > Amaranthaceae > Beta > Beta vulgaris. The sequence goes on along the minus strand of NC_079204.1, from coordinate 48,748,041 downwards.
TTGTTTTTTTTTTATCGAAAGATTCTTACACAATTACACTGAAAAGAAATTTTTAAAAGGTGTCCTATGATTTTTTTTTCGTACAAAAAAAAAAGTAGGATGTAGATGGAACTCACTTTCCCATAAGAACAGAACACTTATTTTAAAAAAAAAAGGACAAGGAAACGTAGAAAAAAAGCCGTTAATGGGTCCCGCTTCAGCCGTTGCTCTCTCTTTCTCCTTCCCTCCTCGTTTTCATTTTCTCTCTCCTCTCTTTTCCCTGTTCTAATTGAATCATCATCATCCTCCCTCAAAAATCTCTGAAATTATTTGTGCCCTCAAATCTTAGACCTAATTTACGATCCGAATTCCTCAATTCGTTTCCATTTCAATCATTTCACTACCTGGCAATATTTTAATCTATTCGTTTCGATCTTGTGTACAGATTAATTAATTGTATTATGTACATCATAGATCGTGTACAATTATTAAACCTGTGATTATATATTATATTTATATATCAGGGAAATTGAAAACGAAATTTTAAGTTATTGATAAAAGATTCTGGAAAGGAATTTTAGCGGGTTAGGTTTAAATTAACAAATAATTGATCATAGAAAGAATGTCGAATCTACATGGAGATTATAATCAGAAAATTGATTATGTGTTTAAGGTGGTATTAATTGGAGATTCAGCTGTAGGTAAATCCCAGCTTCTAGCCCGATTCGCGAGGAACGAATTTAGTGTTGATTCAAAAGCTACAATAGGGGTTGAATTTCAGACCAAAACCCTGGTGATTGATAAGAAGATTGTCAAAGCTCAAATTTGGGATACTGCTGGTCAAGAAAGGTTGCCTTTTGATTTTTTTTTTCATTTTTATTTGCTAATATGTTGATTGTTTTCAAGTTAATTTTTTGATTTTTATGGCTCATAAGATTAAACTCCTGTATGATTTCTGTATTTGTATGTTTGGAGATTGATATAGCTATGCTGTGAAAATTTTATGATGTTTGATAGTTTTAAAACTTTGGTGTAGAATTGCAGTATATGGCATTGTTAAACTTCCGGGTGATGATCTTGACAATTGAACAAATGTGCTTGTTAAAATCATGTTTATTTTGAGTTGATATAGGATTGTGCGTTCAGGCATTAAATGTAGGTTTGTTTGATAGAATTTTGGGGGCGCACACAAAAGTTGTACTGGACCCAGAACAACAATATATTTTGGTGGGACACTTGTTCCACACCTTACAAACATAACTCTCATATCTATTTTTTTGTGTGTGTGAGCTCATGTCTCACATATCTCTCTCACTCATTTATGTTTGATGAGCTCATGTCTCACCTTTGACCTCTCTGTTTTTCTTCTTCTTCATCTTACTCTCAAAACTATATTACATGGTATATATAGTTAATGATATGTCGGCACATCTAGTCAACCAACTTTCCTTACAATTCTCTACTAAATTCTAGAGATCTCTTTTGGCTATTGCATAGGTTGGTAGATTTCTTTAATATCATAATTCTAGTGTCTTCTACCTCCTTCCACATGTATATTTATCAATATTTTTCAAGATTACAATGTTTCTAGATTTTTCAGATTATCATTTTTAATATTGTTGAGTTGGAATGAAGTGTTAGACTCACCCGGGTAAATGCATATTTTTTAGATTGGACATATTCGAGTTAATTTTTGTTCATAGGTGTTCCTATTACACTGCTCTTATAAGTAATAGACCAATTGAACACTGGTATAAGCTTTGTTGAATTTTGTGTTATATGCTCTTGAGAGAAACATTGGTACAAAACATCCTTAATGCCGAAAGAAAGATTTGGATGAAGGAAGTTATTGTGGGAGGGAAGTGGAAAGCCATCATGTCCTCTTATATGTCAGATTTTAGTCTTGTCCTAATATTAGAACTCATTCGGCATGTATATATTAGGGTTTGTAACCTAGAATGAGGTATGGTTCGTGAGCTCTCTATATTTATGTGGGAAAGTTGTAGAACAAAATGTGCTTATGTGGAGTAAAATATTTGGATGACAGATCATTGGATATGACTTTCTTTTGGAGGAAAAGTGGATTTTAACAAATATATCTTGATCAAATATGTTGCTGATAGTTTGAAACAAATTGTTTGGTAGTTTAGAGCATGTGTTACAATAATTCATGTGAGGTTCTTTTTGGCCTTTGATGTAGTTACTTCTATAGTAACCTCTTTCCTTGTGTTTCAAATAGTGTACCACAAACAGTTGTTTTCTGTTTAGTCTAGTATGGTCCGAGGCTTTTGCTTGGCTATTTGATATGGGACCCAAATGTTGATGATATGATGTTACATCATCTATTTGTTTCCCTCTCTTCTTTGACTCTTCGTTTTCAGATATTGCTGATGTTCTTCTATCTTTACTGAAAAGGATTCTGACTCTCCTTATTCTCCTTATTGGTTTGCAGTTGTTTGGGGGGGGGGGGGGGGGGGAGGAGAAGAGGTCTTCATTTTAGCCATGTTTTTGTTTAAGCATATATAGCTTGTTCCGCTTGTTTATAGCATAAGATTTCATTTCCTGATACAGCAAGATTTTGAAACTTCTTGTTCCGTGCTGTGTAGCTGTTACAAGCAGCCAAACACCAACCAGTTGTATCTTTTGTGTGCCAGCTTCATGAGTCTCTAATAGTGGAGAGATCAGTTGCTGGCATCGAACTCTTCTGGAACTTTTTTATAACTGGAGAAATACAGTTCTCTGGCAATTTCCATTTCCTCTCGTCCTCCCCAACTACAGTACATTCATCATTTCTTGGAGCTTAGTCTATGCCAATCTTTTTGGTGCTTGCCTTTCTGAAATGAATAGTCAGACCTTGTATCATATATGTCGATTGGTGTTCCCTAATTTGGCACCAATATCTGTTCTAAGAACAATGTTTTGGAATGTGCAAACACTGGAATGTGATGTTCTGGGCTAGTTTAACTAAATATGGGGGGAGCTAATTTTTATATATGCTCTTAGTACCTGAATATACTGCTTTGCAGCTAAAGCTGGTGCTATCTATTCTATATTCTTTGATGGAGACATCCGGTCTGGATTATCAGTTGTTAGGTTTCAACTTAGGATCTATGGAATTTCTGAGTTTATATGAATATGGCTAGGAAACACATACAGACACCACACAAGACAACCATCAAAGAGGACTACTGTTGGAAACATTGACTCAAGGATAACATTCAGGGGTTGGTGCAAGTTTAAATGAATATGAAGCTGTAAATTCAGCTAACTTGTGAAATATCTATTGTTTCTTCAGTAAAAGAGTTTTTAGAACATAAGTTGTTGTAGATGAAAATTGAACTTCGAGGCAGATGATTAGAGGATGGAAGTACAATGAGCACCAATCTGTTCTATGAGAGCTGGGCAATCAATTTTCTAGAAACTATTATATTCGATTCAAGGAACAAAGTGTTTTCAATGTCATTGCTAGTATCAATTTAGATCTTTGGAGTAGAATGAGAACTTGTGGCTCAAGTTTTAAGCAACACTGAACATCAGAGTATGATTGATGGAAAGCTAGTCCTTCCGTATAATTCTTCCTGTCATACTTTCATTACAAAATTTGATTTATGCTTTAGTAATGGGTTATATTATGGTTCATCATGATTATTTGTGACGATTGTAATTTCCATCAAATATTCTGCTTAATTACTTCGTAATTTTTTGTCAAAATATCTGCTACATCTTATTGATCTCTCTGGAGCTTTTGGTAGCCATATTTTAGCAATTACAATACATTAAATTGCTTCTGGACTTAGATTTTTAAGCTTCATCTGTTGCTTAGGATGTCGTTGCAGAGTGTTTTTTTTAGGCAATTTCATCATAAAAATTCCAATCTGTAATCATCTTTTGATGCAGGTATCGAGCAGTTACGAGTGCATATTACAGAGGAGCAGTAGGAGCAATGTTAGTATATGACATGACCAAGCGTCAATCATTTGACCACATTGCAAGATGGCTAGATGAATTGAGGGGGCATGCTGATAAAAACATCGTGATCATGCTCATTGGCAATAAGTGTGACTTAGCTTCTCTTCGTGCCGTGCCTATTGAAGATGCAAAGGAGTTTGCTGAGAGAGAGAACCTGTTCTTTATGGAGACATCTGCTCTAGAGTCTACCAATGTTGAGACTGCTTTCTTAACAGTTCTGACAGAGATATACAGAACAGTCAGCAAGAAAACCCTCAGTGTCAATGGTGATTATGATGTAAGTAGTAATGCAGCACTTCTTAAAGGAACTCAGATTATTGTTCCTGGCCAAGACACAAGTAGTCAAGAGAAAGGAGGTTGTTGTACTTGATATACATATTTGTCACTTTGACAATATTTTTTTCGCGTAAAAATGTAAGGGCTTGGCAAGGGGATGATTAAGCAATGAGTGAAGAGAGATTGAATGAAATTAGGTTGTAATGCTGTATAGATCCTGAAAAAGCTTCAAACTTGGAGAAACCTTCTTTTAGAAGATGATCACCCGTTTCATTCTGTAGACTTGGGGTCATTCTTTGTGGGAGTTAGGAAAATGATAAATATAGGTTTAAAATTTTGCTCGTCTTACCAGGATGATGACTTTGGGGTTAGTTTTCTTTCGAATGTAGTGATTATTACACTTCTGAATCATTTTCAGTTCATATTATGTACTATTATCTTATCTTATATGTAGCTCATTTGTTCAGTTTGAGTGGATCTGTATCTAATTGGGTTATTCTATAAGTTATCCCTGTGTTTTATTGTTTTCTATGTTATACCTCTAGTGTTTTTTTTTTTCTTTCAAGTAGCCTTAAACTTGTTTGTTTTACTTCTACCCCTCACTAAGTCAACATTAAGTTTTCCATCAATTTTCTTATTTTAGTTCTTTAGTCTTAAATTAGGAGAGAAATTTTCCAATAAAAAAATTTATCATGTAAGGGTTGAAGAATTTTTCTCCCTACTCATGTAAGTTTAAAGAACTGACAATAGAAGATTAACTGAAAACTTATCGCTGGCTTAACGAAAGGATACAGTATAAAGTTCAAGGGTACAATTTGGAAAAAAAAAAACATTAAAGATATAATGTAGAAAATGCTAAAACACATGTGTACCACATAGAAAAATCCTGTGTAATTTCTCTTTGATCTATAAAATCGCACTAATGTTATTGGTTGCATCAGCATGTGTAATGTTGATTACTCTCAGTTAAATTTCTTATTGGCATGGCGACTCTGCTCTCAAATAGTTAAATTTGTTATGGTATGGCATCATTAATTTTTACAGTTTCCATCATGGGTTTCCTTTAGGATAAGAATTCTTACCTTGTTTCACGGTTGTTTTGGGTATTATTTGGGATAAGAATTCTTACCTCGTTTCATGGTTGTTTTGGGTATTATCTGGGCTCGTTTGTGAACTCGTGGATTAGATCTTAATTCTATATTGGTCATTGGTGAATGGTGAGGATAATAGCTTTTGGGATGTGATATTGAGGGTGGTAGCCTGGTAAGTGGTAAGCTCGAGACTAGACGTATTGCGAGCCTTTGGTGTGTGTTGCATGGCCTGAAATTGCATGGGATGGATTGATATATTCTCGTTATCATACATAGAGATGGCAGTGGGTAATGGACTCTACTCGGATCCATGGATCCGAATCCATTTTTTTACGGATCTGGATATTCAAATTTTGGACCCTATGTATCTGGGTAAGATCTGGATCATCCTCTAAAAAACGAATCTGGACTGCGTATTAAATTATTACCCAGATCCAGAGCCGTTTACTCGCTTGTATAATATTAGTTATTACATGAAATAACGGATTTTTGCTTGAATTTCAAATTATTGTTCTGATTAATGTGCGAATTTTCTGGATTATTGAGTTCGAAAAATCGGTTGATAATTGATAATCTTTTAGAAATAGTTGATAAATCTATAGTATGATAATTAAATAGTTGTAAATGGTTGCAATGGTTATTTTTCAGAAATTAAATGAGTTTTTTGGTTGATATTAGATGACTTTATTGTTTAAAATCTTTAATTATTGTGAAAATTAGGGTAGTTTGAAAAAAATAAGGACCCGTTTTGGGTCCGTTTAGTTCACGAATCCGGAGGATCCATACGAATATAGATCTGGATCCTCATTCTTATTACCCAATGGATGCGGGTAGAATATGGATCCTTGCCTGAAAAACGGATCTAAATTTAGATCCTAGAGAATGTTGTCCAGATCCTAGCCATTACCATCTCTAATCATACCTTGCGAGTTGTATGAGGAAAATATCTTTGGGCTTTGTCGATTTTGTCTTTTGGCAAGATGAATGTGGGCTTTAATACATGAGCTTAGTTCCGATGTGTTAATGTCGTAACTCGTAAGTGACAATGACAACTGATAGCTTTAGGTTGTAGTTGTATGATGTGCTAGGAGTTTAGTTACTTTTTTTCTATTTTAGGAAAAATATGAGTCAAATGGTATGGTTAGGGATGTCAATTTCGTCCGAGTTATATCCATTTTCGACTATATTTGAAGAAATAATCCTGACTTGAAAGTAAAAATTCAATCCAAAAATTCTATAAGAGGTGAAAGTTGTGTAAAATTTGATAATGTGGCTACTGCCAGCTCATCAAGTCATATATTAAAATTTTATTACCAAATGATAACTATCTTTGCATTATTAAAAATTAAATTGTCTTGTTTGTCTTTCACGATTTTCATTACACTTCTTTGACCATTAATACTCGATAATTATATCAGTATTAGTGAAAATTATCGAACTTTAATATACATCATAATGTTATATTGGTGCGAATTCATGGTCCCAAAAAGTTAGCAAAGACAATTTATATATGGAAATTGGGGGAGTATTGTATTATACACTTGCTTTTACAAATATTTTTGCAAAATAAAAAGTACAAAATTTCAATGAAACAATAGATATTAAAGAAAAACAAGATACAATCATGTTTACCAGATCGAAGGCCAGACGACATCTACAAGAGGGTTGCAAAGATAAACAATAGATATTAAAGAATGAGAAATTTCATTAATAGAAGGTCAGACGGCATCTACAATAGATATTAAAGAAAAATAAGATACAATCAAACAAGGTTAAATCAAATTCGTCTTCGAAAAAACTACACTGAACCAGATCGAGCAATACAGCGCAACCCTCTTGTATTTGTTGAATCAAACAGCTATTGATGGTAAGTCTATCATTCTGACATAGTTTGGGAAGAACATTCTTGATCGAGTCATGTTTACCGCATCCATGATTCCAATACCATCACACTAATAGAAAAACGACGATTTGCGTCCCCTGATGTGCGTCGCACTGAAACGAAAATGACGCAAAAATCCTATTTGCGTCGCACGCCACAAAGTGTACGACGCAAACATCAACAAACATATCAGGTATACGAGCATATGTGTCGCACCCTCTGTGTGTGCGACGCATATTGCCTTTGTGCGTCGCATGTTGCTGTGGTGCGACGCATATTGTTGCGTTGTAGTGTGGAGAAACGGAGGCCAATCTGTGTCGCATGTCTTTAAGATGTGTTGCAAAAGACTGAATCACGTCGGACCTCTAGGCCCATTCGACGCAAATTACTTGGGCCCCGTATGTATCCATCCGCGCCCACCTAACCCTAAAATTTTTAAACCCTAGCGCGTCCCCCTCACATTCCCACTGTCCCTCCCTCTCAACTCAGCGCCTCTCCTTCTCTTCTCTCATGAACTCAGCGCTTCTCCCTCTCCTCTCTCTCTTTCTCTCTCTCTCAACTCAGCGTCTCTCCCTCTCCCCCTCTCTCGCTCTCTCTCTCTTTTCAACTCAGCGCCTCGCTATTGAAGAAAGTGTAATGGCAGAACACTACCAAGGTAAATAATGGAGCACAACTACTCGATTTTTCCGGTAAACACTCGAAATCGCCATTGAAGAAATTGATTCCAACTACTCGATTTGGCTTTTTTTTCGGCGATTACACATGTACGATTTTTTTAGGGTTTTGTAGTAGAAATCGCCATTCGTGTGCTGATTTGTTTAGGGTTCATTTTTTAGATTTGATTTTCGATTTTAATTTTCAGATTTAAAAATTGGTTTTTTCATTTTTAGATCTAAAAACTAAAAACTTTCTACTGATGACCTTTCGTTTTTTTTTTCATTTTTCATTTTTTTCGTTTAAAAAACACAAGCAGCATGAGGAGGAAGATTGAAACAGAGCGGCAGCAGCAGCGCCCACGACAACAGTAGCGGCAGCAGCCACGAACAGATGCGGTTTGGTGGTTCACGAAACAGAGCAACGAGCAATAGTAGAAAACAGACTCATTTCTTGTATTTTCTTGTAATCTCTATTCAAATTTGCGTTCCTCGCTCATTTCATTCTTGTACTTAATTCTTTCGTTGTTTCGATTCAGATTACTGCATTCATGGTTTTGTTCTTGTATTTCTTGTTTGTATGTAAAATTATTGTGTATTTCATTTTTAATTTGGATATGAGATTTTTTTTGGTAATAAAATTACCAACTTGCGTCGCACATTCAATACTGTGCAACGCAGGTTCTATTTTTTTTATAATAAAATTACCTGATTTGCGTCGCACCCTGTGCAATGTGCGACACTAATTCCCCTTGTAGTGTGTAGTTTGTGGACTGTGAAGAGCAATTTGCGTTGCATCGTATACAACGTGCGTCGTACCGTATACAGCGTGCGACGCAAATAGCTAAAATATCTACGTCATTTCCGCATACGACGCAGATCGATAATAGGTCATCTGCGATGAGACCTGTGACGTCGGACCCAAGTCCGACGCCAATAGGGGTCCCAGGTCCGACGCAAATCAACGTTTTTCTACTAGTGTCATGCTGAGTCTCGAACTTCAACCAATGAAAACAATTTCTCATACCTAAAAACAAAAAACCCTACTCACAACTCCCATAGGGGAGAAGGAGATCTCCAAAATAGAGACTAAAAAAATCCCGTAAAGAGATACTAATTTATTTAACAAAATTAAAAACTGAAAATAAAAGGGGGAGAGGGGCTTACCATGGATGAAAACATCCATGGCGCCCCTAACGGATGAAAAAGAGGTAGGGAAGGCTAGGGTCTAAACAAAACAAAAAGGAGAAAGGGGAGGGGGGCAGCTTGTAGCTGTAATTATTAGCGTAAGAACGGAGCAATTTGAAAATTTTATTTCATATTTGAAGAAATCACCCTTATTTCTCACCCTTAATAAATTCGTCAATGATTTATCTTTAGATATTCAACTTTCCATCTTTAGAACTCCAACCTTCCTTTTTTATTTTCTATAAATTAGGGCCCAATTTTCATGTTAGAACCGGGGCCCCAAAATTTTCAAGATGACCCTGGGTAAGGTGAAGTCATCGACGTTCATTTCATAATAAAACCTCATATCACTTTGTGCATATAATTAACCCAGTCATAGAAATCACAGTCAATTATTTTCTTTTTATTTCGACATATATCAAAACCTCATAAATGAGTACGAGTATATTTGGTTATTGAGCAGGGTAGCCCATTAGCTAAAGGGTTAAAGTCAATTTTATAGGCCATTTATTGAAAAATGCTTTAATTGACAGGGTGATTATATAGCCAATAGAATATCTCAATAATTTTGAAAATCAAAATAGATATTGTAAAAAAAAAAGTACATCTGCATATTGGTAATCAATTATACTCACTCTTGTCTCCCTTAATTCTCTAGTTTTCTTGCTTGGTTATCGACCCGTATTGACTCGACCCACTATGACCTATTATCAGCTTATCCTTTCACGACTCAACTTGCTTTTGACCTACATGACCATGACCCTACCCCACCAGTAACAAGGTCTAAGTGTTAATTGTATTACTCGCCAACTACCGTAACAAAAGTCAATCAAGTTATTCAAGTGTATTTTATTTTATTTTTTAGTGAATACTGAAGAAAATGAAGAATTTTTATTGTAACTTTTCAAAAATATTGAAGAAATTGTTGCTTTGAAAATGAAGGAACTCAACATTTTAATTTATAACCAATGTTTCCAGCTATTTAATTGTGAATTTGTATTGTTACTTATTTTTTAATTCCAAGAAGAAAATGGAAAAGAAGGTTTTTGGTTTTGTTGGTTTGAATTGTCAACTTAGATTAATAATGAGGTTAGTTCAATGGAATAATAGACTTTAGTTCTTAAAGGTGAAAAATGTAGAATGTTAATCCCTAGAAGTAACCTCATTATATTTGCGGTTGTGACGATAGGTTATTAATAGAAATATATGTATGCTAGATCAAGAACATTATATTTGACTAGCTTGCAAGCCACCATTTCTTAGCAATTTCGGAAGCACGGACACATACGTATTCTTATTCAACACATCGATGAATTCGGATTGGAATGTCAGAACACACCACAGGATGGCAATGATACCGACTCTATGCCAGGGGGCATTTTTTACGGTAGCGTGGATCCTAGTTGGCGGTGTTACATCGGTACCTTTATCTGCGATAATCCATAGGCTCATGAGGTTATTATATGTCATAATATTTGGGTTGTTGATGCTTTGACGAGTTGGCAGTTCGATCAGTAGCAATCGCAACAGCGTGTACATGCGGGTGGTCTTGGCCATCTGCCGCATATTATGTTTTCGCACCTTGACTTCCTATTGATTTTAGTGTTTGTAGAAAGTTGGAAGCCCGACATGAGCACGTCTCATTTGCTTTTCGGAGAAATGGCGATCATGTTGTATGATGTTTGGTGGATTATTCGAGTTTTTGTTGAGAGTAGCACAGTGAGTGGTGCTTTTCCATATTCCTATTTTTATGTTCGGTTAGAGGAGCTCCTCCAGTGTACTCGTGAGGAGCTATTTCAGCAGAACGCACCTATATGGAAGAACACTAGTGTTGGTATTCAGGAGATTTTTGACAGATGCAAGCTGCCATGTCAGCCCGCTGATGTGAAGATTCACGCTTTTTTTTCTCATCACACTTGGATGTTCATTGTTTCCTAATAAAAGTGGTACCTTTGTCTTGCCCAGAAAATTATTAAGTTGGAGACCTTGATTTAATATCTAGGTACTCATGGGGCTCAGCGACTTTGACGTATCTATCAACTAGGGGTGGCGAGTAGGCAGTTGGCCAAACAAATTATGTGTTCCCAAGATGAAGAACATTGTTCGTCCATTCTCGAACAAACTTCTCTTCACAAGCCAAGTTGTTTCCACGCTGTAGACACATAATTGTATCTCCCATTTAAGGATCCGATTATGAAACATATCACCGTCTTAGTTGGTCTGACCAAAGGGCACATCAGTCTGAAAAGCGATCCCAAAATTATTTCGAAAAGTGTTAAAGTACTATTTTGAATCCCAATTAATTATTCATGATAATTAGTTGTATTTTGAGCCCAATTTTTTGAAACGCCCAAGTAATTGTTTAATAATAATTATTTTTTTATTTAAATAAAATAAATATTTTTAAAGATATTTTTAATAGTTAAAATTGGATTTTATCCCGTAAAATCAGAATTCCAGACTTAAAAGATAAAAGAAAATCTTCAAAACGTGTTTTCTGCAGAACTTGTCAAAATGTTTCAAAAGAAAGGTGGTTAGCCTAGCGCAAAGCTTGTACCAAGTGCACCAGCCTGCCACATAAGCGTACGCTGAGCGCACAGTAGTGCGTCGAACGCACTAAACTGCCGCGTATACCTGTGTGTCAGACAGAGTCGTGCACCGAGCGCACTTCTGTGTCTGATGCACATGCTGTCAATTTTACCTTTTACAAAGCGTGTGCCACGTGGGCACTGATGATTGCTCATGCCGCGTCAGGCTCACTAATGTGTGCCTGACACGTGTATTTGCGCGTCACACGTCATCCTGCGCCTGGCGTAGATGTCGCGTTAAGCGCACATTCCTTTTTTTCTATCAATACCTCTTGATTTCTGTATGGTTTTCAAGGACAATCTTTTTCATAATACTTCAACTTTACACTTTTCATATCTTACGAACCTCTCCACAAAAACTCATACCTTTCAAATCTACAACACACATATTTTCAGATATACATACATTCATAATTTCAGGATTCTATATTGCTAATCCCGAAGGTTGTCAATCTTGCAGACCCAAGCTACAATATAATCTTGATTTCAGACCCAAGCGCACATGATTTCTGACCGTGTTCATACCCTCACCCCGTACTCAATCTATGGTTCATTGACCATCTATGGAGTCAGGATGGAAAAATCTACATTGTATAAATCACTAATTTGTCCCTACGGTTTCCAAAATATCCATTTAGGCTAATGAGTCTTCCTTTAAAGACTTGTTGGCGACTTCGAAACAATTTTCAATCAAAACCTTTACAATAGGGTAGTCAAATCAAATACGCGCTCATACTGTGTAGGCCAAACAAAAACACGCTTACACACATCTTTGATGATTTTAGGCCACCTTTTGTAAACATCTCTCATATTATAAACCCCGGCTTCATTATCCCTCTCAGAGGTCGAGTTAATAATTCGATACCAATTTCGACTCAAGAATCTTGGACCCGCATCGGGGTTTACCATGATGTTATTCACTTTGCTTTCATAAGACCTAAATCACGATCAGTTACGAGTGTGAGAGCGACAACATTCAACCTGATAAACAACCTAAACTTCTCCAACACCCAATTGTAACTATCAGGTCTTTCGTTGGCCATCAGAGTATAACCAATCATAAAGTTCTTGTTACAAGGTGTCATCCCATATGAGCTCTAGGAAATGCATGTTATATTTGTTGGTTTTGTATGTTGCATCCATACCAACAACATGCAGATAAGTGTGGAGGAGATCTGTCGACTGAAGGGTGCATCATGATCGCTAGTGTCATTACATTTGTCTTCTTGTCTTGTGTTATCCAATGAAGGTAGCCAGGCCGTTTTCTCGAGCAAGGTGATGGAAGTGATGCATCACGTTTCTACCATCCATTGCTTCCTTTCTATCTTTTTCCTTCAGCTTGGCAAGTGTCTCATATATGGATGATCATTGGGAAGTTTGTCATTAATAGCTTTCATGATACTAGCAGCCCTAAGTGCGACTTGATCATATCGCGAATGAAACCTTAGCTGACGGACTAAGGCAGCTGATGAATGAACTCATGGTTGTGTGATTCCCCTTATCCCTAGCTTTGCAGCAATCATCCATCCTATTCGAGTAGGGTAATAAAAAAAATTATCCTAACTCGTACTCTACATCCACAAGCTTTTATTTTTGTGGCTACACGTTCTGTTACGCTAAGATCCATCACCTTAATATGGCTGACCCCAGTTACATTTCATATAAACATATGGTCGACTACTAGGCTCATGTCTATGATTTGACGAAATTACCATCGCAAACCCAATTTCATGTGCCCTTGCTTCAACCCAATCTTGTACTTCCTTTTTCTCAGCCCAAAGCGTTTCATTAGAAAACATGTAATTATAGTCTATATAATCACCCCCGAAATCAGTGAAATAAACCTAAAAAATTTACCATTTAGATCATATGATCACTATTGACATGCAATAATCACTAATATTGTCTAATAATTAAATTAAAAACTTACTTATCGTAACTACTAATCACTATTATTTATTAATCACAACTTTTAATTTAAACTAAATATTCAATTTCACAACTTAATAACCAATATTTATTAACAAAATTTTATAAATTTTCACACAACTATTATTCGCTAATAAGAAAATAACTACTAATTACCAAAATAATTTCAATAATATGCAAATATATTCGAAAAAGATAAACTATTAATAATATTAAGTAAATATTCAATTACACAACTTAATAAAAAATATTCATAAGCAAAATTAACATATTTTTGTGACGACTATTATTCGCTAATCAGAAAATAACTACTAATTATCAAAATAATTTCAATAATATGCAAACATATTCGGAAAAAAACTTCTCCATCAATAAAACGTGTCAAATTTTCGTTTCCTCCGCAGAGGAAATGTCATTTCTGTTAATTACAGTGGTAACAAGCAGAAATTTCGTTTCCTTCCTGGAGGAAACAAAAATTCGACATGTTTTTGTTCACTATTGGCGAAAAAATATATACTAAAACTAAGCACATTATGTTCCGGTGATTCTCGCAGCGTTGCGGATTTTTCGTCGGCCATTGTGGTGTCGACAGTGCATGATGATGGCGGTGTATCCCCGACCGGTCGTGGTGGTTCGTCGGTGGAGGTTGTGCTCCGGTGGGCTACGGTTAGCCTATGGAAGTGGTTTGGTGCTCCTATTTCGGTTGTTCGTAAGAGTGAGGTGGTGCTCCGGTGGTGGTGGTCCATGAGTGGAGGTGGTCCACTGGTGGTGGTGCTCTGGTGGTGGTGGTGTTGCTCAATGGTAGAGAGAGGTTTAATATGGGTGAAGTTATATGAGAATTGATAGAGTAGGAGTAGGGTGAAAGGGGGAGGGGTATGAGGGATTTCAATAAAAAATACGGGCGATTTCAATTAAATACGGTTTCGTTTTGGGAGAAAACTTGGACCTCTCCGCTTTCAGTTTACAATCTAGTTCAATTAAATACGGACGTTAAATAGTGCTAAGGTAAATTATAATCTACACTCTCAAATCTCAATAGACATTTTTAATATAGAACAAATACAATCTGTTAAATACATTTGAAAAAAAAATACAAGGTTTGTGGCATCTAATAACAGTCCGCAAAGAAAATGATCCCTATTTCCTATAGGGTCTTAGCTAAATGCTGCCCTAGAATTTTCAATTAACGCCCTGTATTTTTGTATTTGTATACATGAGTTGTATTTTCCTCCCTACATCTCTTTGATCCACAATAACTCCGACAATTATTCCGGCTAACTTTCCCATCAAGAACTCCGGTAATTTTTCCGACTAATTTTCCAACAACAATAACTCCTGCGACAATAACTCCGGTCAATTTTCCGGCCACATTATTGCATTATTAATATTAATGAAATATTATAATTATTTTAATACACAAAATCGGACTATATTGACTTAAAAAAAAGTGCACAGACACCTAAATTAGGTGCCCGAACCTGTGGCCGGGCGCTTAAATTAGGCGCCCAACCAAAGGTACATGCACCTTATTTAGGCGTCTGTACCTGTGGTTGGGCGCCTAATTTAGGTGCCTGAGCACTTTTTTTTTAAAGTCAATATAGTCTGACTTTGTGTATTAAGAGAATTATAAAATTTCATTAATATTAATAATGCAATAATGTGGCCGGAAAATAAGTCGGAAAAATTGTCGGAGTTATTTTCACCGGAAAAATTGTCGGAGTTCTTGATGGGAGATCCTTGTTGATGAAAGAGATGTAGTGAGAGAGTGATGGAGAGTGAAGAGAGTGATGGAGAGTGAAAGTGAATGGGTAATGAGTGTTAAAGTATAAATACATGTATATATATATTTATACAAAACGTTAGTAGGAAATTTCAGAACGGCATTTAGCAAATGAACTAGTTATTAGGCCCGGGCTATGCCCTGGGTAAGAAAAAAATTCATTTATTAATATAATACTATATGATAATAACACTAAATACATTGTAGCTTAGTGGTTAAAACTTTAGTATATGTACATGAGGTCTCAGGATCAAATCTTGTACGGTTTCTTGTTTTCGCACGCCTTTTAATATATTTGTATAGATTCCCTATATGACACTCGTGCATGGGGATTGGGACGCGCAGGAGATGGTAGCAGTTTGTGGTACTTTGTTGGTTACCCGTGCAGCTCGTGGCCATCTCATGCACAAGAATGCCAACCATCATGATTCATGAGGTTGTTCCGCATAGTAGTATTTTATTAATTTCATGAGATTTGCTAGCGCACTGTTACAATTATTCAAAATAGAGATCAATAACAAGCTACTACCTCCAGTTTTTTTCCTAATGTAACAATAGAGTTAATTTTTACGTTATCAATGTAACAATATTTAATTACTTTTAAGAAAAAATTATATAAATTTGATATTTTGAAAATAGAAACCGAGACGAATCTAATAAGATTTCACATAACTATGTTTTTCTTTATATAAAAATCACAAGAAATAATTAGAGAGTGGAGGAGAAATAGTGTAAAAATCTCATAGTTGCAAATTTGCAATAGAAAAAAACGGAGGTACGAATTATGATACGTGTGCCCTTGACAGAGACGACAATGCCACAGTGGTACTTCAAAATCTAAGACATCTTCGTAGCAGGAGATTGATAAATTTAGCCAAGGTATGGATTATAATTAGATATAGATAATTACAAAGTTATTTTTTTAGTTGTATCTTATTGAACATTAATATTTATTTCTAGTGGCCAATGAATAATTTACTCACCGATTAAACAAATTTATTTCCACGGTATAACAATAGAATATAACAGAATTGGATGATGTGAAAAAGGAAGTTGGATTATTTTCTCCATATTCTTTAGAAAAACGAATTTGGTATTGTATGAGGGAATTGGTTAGTTTTTGCTCCAAATATGAAGAATTAACTACCATTTGATTCTTTTAATATAAGTGTTGTATTTGTGCATTGAATTATGATTGTCTTATTTTTTTAGGAAGTTTTATATTTATTTTTTGAGAGGAATAGTAAATTTTATATGATAACCTTGTACAATTGACTTTTATACATGGTAAATATCATAGGTAAAATTGTTTTAAATAAGACAACTTTTGCGCAGTCTTCTCATTTTAAGTCAACCTTTTGATTATCCCTAATTAAGTTAGGTTTGTATGTCTGTTTTTTTCAATTGAGTTTTAACCTGTTTGTGACTTGTTTAGTAGGTTACTTATGATGCGTGTTACAATGTCCCTTCTTCTAAAATAGGTGAGGGTGTGGGACATTGTAACACGTATCATAAGTAACCTACTAAACAAGTCACAAACAAGTTAAAACTCAATAGAAGAAAACAAACATACAAGCTTAACTCAATCAGGGATAATCAAAAGGTAGACTTAAAATGCAAAGACCGTGCAGTTGACTTAATTAAAACAATTTTTCCTAAACTATATTATAAAATCGTTTATTATACTTCCTCCGTTCCATAATAAGTGAAACACTTCTCTCCTTTATGTGAGAGCTTTTTTAGAGAAGTGTTTCACTTATTATGGAACGGATGAACTAATAAATATCACTTTCGTAATAATTAAAGTAAATATATTTGTTTTAGAAAGTACTCTTAGCCATAATCATTTCGGAAAAATTTAGGACGTGATTAAGCTAAGAAACATAACTATAGTTAATTAAATAAGATTAAGGTTTGGGATATTACAATAAGCTTAATTGATTACTCCTCCAATTACAAATTGGTTTTAAGATGAAACCACATATGGGTTTGTGTCTACTCACATTCTCCTCCGTTGTGGGCATGTGTGTGCTGCCCAATGATGAATTTGTCATTAATAATAAATATTATGTATTGACAAACATAAAAGAAAAACTAACGTGAAATAATTAAACTAACGAGGGAACAGGGGGTATCAGCTCGATCATTTAGTATTCAAATAGATTATGGCAGATTCTTAAGATCCGATTCGTATCATGTTGTAAGGCTGAAAGCAAGGTTAATTTGAGATGCAATCTACATCACCATTTATCTAGAAAAGATTGATTTGCACCAATTTCTCCTCTGTGAACGTCCTCGATCGGTAATTCCTAGCCTCTAATGCTCTCCACAGAAAAGATTTATATCATCTGTCCATGGTTCTTGCGCTAGTCATTGTGTGGCTATAAAGCATGTTCCAACAAGTAACAAGTCTGGGTTAAAGACCATCTGAATGTGTAATGAACTATGATTGCGATAATGGCTAGCCATTGTAGGTTAAATCCAAGTTGCAAAATGTGAAAAATGTTTTAAACGGGAAGAATTAAATGCTGACCAAAGTGAAAGACTTGGTAGAAGCACATACGTAACAAAAAGTCCAACACATAGTAATTAGTGATTAAGTCTAAATTCAGTGTGGTGTTTAAACTTATCGAAGATTTGAGAGGACTTCTTTTAACAAAGCATATTGGATGAGACACGTTTCAATCCAGAGTACTTTTTTTGTATCAGTTAAGTTATCTCTATTATATAAGGGAAGGAGGAGCAATGGTGTCCTCTTTTGAAATGCCTATTTTACCCCCTTCCCTTTCTAAATTACAAAAGGATTGTAAAAATTAAAATCGACACTCAAAGAAAACTATCGAAAATTAATTTACAACACTCACTCACAAATCACTTAAAGAAGAAACTTTACAAATCACTCATATAATTGAGAAAATCACATTATAAAAAATCACGCAAATCACTCAAATAATCAGGAAACTTTATTAAAACTTAAAATTAATATACAAACTAAAACTAATAACCTAGAACGTCAATACATACAAAAATATTTACAAAAATTTACTTACAAATCCCTATTTTCAAGAACCATTCACAATTAATGTGGGCCATGATAGTGAAATCATAATTTAGAACTTAGACAAAAAAAAATATTTACTTTTTTATAGTGTTTCCTATATATAATAAAAAAATTTACATCTATTTGGACCTTTTTTTTTGTTATTATATAATAGCGATTAATTATCAAGGTAAAAAGGTTTATGTAAAATATCATTCAAGAGTTAAAGTAACACATCTCTCTATTAATAAGAGAAGGGAGGAGTATGGTGTTCCAAATGAAGAGACTATGTTACCCCTTCCCATTCTAAATTACAAATTCACTTACAAATCAAATGGGGCTTCAAACAAAATACCAAAAATATAATTATAACAATCACTCACAACTACTACTATCTGAAAAAATTGACTTGAAATCAAAGTGTCCACTTTCTTTACAATTTATAAAGTATTGTACTTAATTCAAAAATCAACTAAAAATTATAATATTAGAAATCATAAATAAATTCAATAAAATTTCTATTTTTGCTCATAGAATTTAACTTTGAAAAGTAAAAAAAAAAAAACAAAAAAAAATGGTGAGAGACTTAAGTGATAGAAACTAAACCAATCAAATTTTGCAACTAAAAACAATTATACTTCGTATGTCTAATGTTCAAATTTTGACTCTTATGTCGAAAAAAATCGAGTTTTCTGTTTCGAAAAAAATTCAAGCACGCATCGCGTGCAAAAAATTCTAGTATATCTATAAGATAAGTCATATATTTATTCATTTTTGTATCTTTCTTATGAGTTTAAGAATAGAAGTATTAGAAGCACATACCTAACAAACGTCAATTAGACAATTAGTGATTAAATAATATTTCTTCAAAAATTGAGCGTGATGTTAAAGTTATCGAAGATTTACCAAGGATGTCTTGGCCTAGTGATTAAAATGGAGGTACTGTGAACGATAGGTCACAGGTTCGAATCCCCCCTCCCCTTCTTTGTACTTTGTACCGCCTTCATGGCTCATATGGATCAAAAAAAAAAGTTATCGAAGATTTGAGACGACTTTTTTTAATATAGCACATTGGCTGAGATACGTCTCAGTCATCTAGGTACTTTTGTATCAGATAAAGTCATACTTCCTCTATTTCATATTACTCGCTATACTTCTCAATTCACGAACTCCTGGGCAATTTTTGGAGAGAAAGAGGTAGAGAGTAAAAAGGAAAGGGACTCATGTGAGAGGAGAGAGATAGAGAGAGTTTATTGTCTAAAAAGGAAGTGTAGCAAGCAATATGAAACTTCCCACAATGTAAAGTATAGCGAGTATTATGACACAAATGAAGTATATTTATTAATTTATGTATATTTCTTATGAGTTTATGAATAGAAGTATTATTAAGCATTTTATGAGCATAAACTTAGTTTTTTTTTGATAATTTTGCTCGAATTTTATTTATTAAAAAGAAGAAGGAGAGAAAACCTCAACTAAGCCCATGGTATTCCTTCATTACGAAGAAAACTTTCATAGTGGCAAGCACATCATGGAAAAAGGAGGGACTCAATCCTTCATCAGAGCATACATCAAGGCATACATATCAGTCTTATATTACAAGCAAATGGGCAATTGCCAGGCAAAACGAAAGAGTTGACACCCAAAGATTACAGCGTAATGAAAGTAGAAAGAACAAGGCCACCGCACCCAAGTGAGAAGGACACCTGCCTTCCTCCTATAGCCAGGCGACAAAGTCATCCGATCTGGGAATTCCTAGCTTGGCCAATGAATCAGCCACAAAGTTGGATTCACGGCGGCCTTTGTGAATTATGGATATGTTCATCCATTTTTTTAGAGAATTCCGAATGAAATTGAGATTGAAGCTCAGGTTCCATGGCCCACCTTTGTTCTCATTACACCATGAAACCGCGTTGAGAGAACCTGATTCAATAATAACGGTGTGACGACGAAACTCTTCTTTACATAGAATAATACTGATTGCGCGATGTATACCCATACTTCGGCACTATTAATCTCCATGTGAGGAATCGAGCATGAGAATAAACACATGAAAACCCCTAAATGATTTCGAAGGACACCACCCACTGCAGAATGAGACAAGATGAAAGAGGTAGAAGCGTCAACGTTCCATTTGAGGGAGCAGCTAGGTGGGGGCTGCCATACAACACTGCTGGGGTTAGGGAGTAATGACTTTGTAGGCCCCATTGCTCCACGCACCTTAAGCAAGGAGGGTGACAGATCACCTCATTCGGGGAGTAAGGGAAAGGGTCCGACCACCTTTAATCCACCAACTTAAGCGCAATAAGACAAGATGTTGAAGTTGCTATTGGCTACACGTTTTTTGGGAGAAAACACGTGCATTCCGCTCTTTCCACAAAGTCCATACTATAATGAAAAAGAATTCTAGCCAAATTTTTTTGAGGAAAGGTTCACGGTGGGGAGAGTGTCATGAGATCAATGCATCGGCGAGAGATAATGGAAAAGTCCAACAAACACCCCAAATATTTAGCCACCATTGCCAAAGTTGCCATGAAACTTCACATTGAAGAAGTAGATGAGAGTGGTCCTCTAGTGCATCACCGCAAAGGGCGCAGCTTGCATCATCAATCGAGATTTACCAAGGGATGCTAATTTGGATTTTGTATTGATTTTCCCTAATAGAGCAGTCCATAGGAATATTTCGATCCTATGTGGCACCAAACCCCTCCATATCCCTTTCACCGCTACATGAGAATTGAAGTTAGTATTCTTTGCTAGTTCTTGAGTGAAAGACTGGACTGTGAATTGCCCCGACTTATGAAGAGTCCAGGTGAAATCATCATCTTTATCAATCGCAGGACATACCCTGCGCAAAAGCTTTTGAAGTTCCTCCTCTTCCACATTTTCTTAAGGCCTTAGCTCTCGAGCCCATTCAAAACTCCATTGCTAGCAAAACCCGTCCCAATATTCCAAGGATTCAGTCGATGCTAGTTTATTGACCGCAATTTTAAACAACCTTGGAAATAAGATTTTCAGGGGGAGGAGCCCAACCAGTGATCATGCCAGAAGAGGGTGTTCGAGCTATCGCCTAACTGCTTTCTCACGTTTTCCTTTGCAATAGGCCAAGCTTATGGGTGCTTCAATACTGCTGTGCATATTCCACGCCAAGGCCCCGATTTCGGGATTTTTAGGTCAAGAAGTGAGAAGAAGGGAGGGTAATTATATTTATCCGTGATGATCGACCCCCCAGAGAGATTGTGGCTCATTCAAGAATCTCCATAACCATTTAAAAAGGAGGGAAATATTTCTGTTTAGGAGGCATCCAACTCCAAGACCTCCCAAGGTGGTGGGAAGTTCAATCACATCCCAATGTACCAGAGAAGGCGCACACCACTCATTACCACCGCTCCATAAAAAATTCCGTTGGATTGTCTGCATCTTTGCAATGATTCCTTTTGGCACAGCAAATAAAGACATGTAGTACATAGGAAGGTTCAACAAGGAAGCTTTTATTAAGGTCAATCTCCCATCAATTTAGAGTTGTTTCCCCTTCCAAGACGCCAATTTCAGCTCCATACGATCCAAGATGACTTTCCATGATGAGTGTAGATTTGTAGCACCGCCAATGGGAATCCCAAGGTATGATAAAGGAAATTTTCCCGCTTTACATAGAAGGATGGAGGTTGCATTTTAGATCCAGGAGTCTTCTAGATTAATTATTCCAGTGATGTTGCTTTTATGAAAGTTAATATGCAGCCCTGAAGACAACGCGCACTGAAATAAAATTAGTATATTTTTTATGTTCAATAAATAATCCAAATAACACAGAAGCATATCATAAATTTATAAAATCATGGGCATAAACTTATGGACAGTAAACTTATTAGTTTATGGCATAAGCTTATTTGTTTATGTCACTAACTCATTCGTTTATGTACAATTCATAAGTTTATGGCACAAACTCGAAGGAGTATCTTGATAATGAGTCTTAAACTAAACAAATAACACAAAGAGCATGTTGAAAGAAATTGTATAAGGAATCATAAGGAGAGAAAAACCATGGTCAGCCACCTTCAGTGAAAATCACAAAACCTAAGTGGCTCGATGATCGCCTGAGACCCCTCGGCGCTGTCGAGCGCTTCCCCTCCTCTGTCATTTCCTCTTCCCAATTATTCCCCCGTAGTTTCCCTTCCATGTATCCTTAAAGCGTTGTTCCCCGTTATTCCTCTTCCCTGCGTATCCTCTTCCCTATCACCCAAGGTAGTTCGTGGTTTTTTAGATATTTCGGTTTTCCTAAGCATTTCGTTTCCCCTGGTTTTCCCTTCCCCGGTTTCCCCCCTTTCCCTATTTCCCCTCTTCCCCTGTTCGCGGTTTCGTGGTCCCCTTTTCCCTTCCCCTGTTTGTGTGTGTCGACCAACAACAGTAGTCTTAGGTCCCCTTCCCCTGTTTGTGTTCGTCGACCACAAGAAGTCCCTACCTGTTCGTGTCCATCAGCCAAGATAAGTCGACCTGGTGCCACCGCCTCGTCGGAAGTGCAAGCAAGTGTCGTCTCAAGTGGCGGAGTAAACTCTATTGACATGTTTTGTTTGCCTTTCGATTGTTAAGTGAAATGTTGTTGAAGGCGTTGTGTCGCTATGAATCTGGTAATTGGTTCTTTAGCTTGTTTAGTTTATGTTCTATGTTTTAGCCTGAGTATAAATTTATCCATATCCAATTATCCTTGACATTTAGTGTATGGTTGTGCTTGGGTGTTATTCATTCATAGTAGGTGGGTAATGAACTGTTTGTGGTTTTTTATTACAATGGAAGATCTAGAAAATCCAGTCAGAAAGGCCATTGGTCCTGGAGTTTACCATGGTTTGGTTTATGCAGCTTCAAGGATTCGAAGGTTGGGTTAGATGATAAGAGGTCCTCAATTTAGATTTGTTGTTATTCGATGTTCTCATTAAGGAGTGCAAGGTTGGATCTACGAATCTGTAGCTTGGGTGAATTCAATCAAGATAATTCGCCCAATGTGTAGGTGATGAGATGAGGAGTCATCACACTATAAAAATGTATCTTATGGGAGGCCCTCCAATTTAATTTAGAGCAAGTTTTGGCTTCCACGTATTTTGAGTTTCAGTCTCGCGAGACTAAACTTTGGATACCCTCGCAGAAGGGTTATTAGAAGTCACCAAAGGATGTGACTTCTTTGTTAGTTCAACCAGTAGAATCCTAGGAGAATGATTTGTTCAAGGACCTTGAAATTTATCATCTTGTGAACATTGGAGTGTATTAGATGAAATGTGGCAATCTATGTTGAAGATCGTCTGGTATTAGTATCTCAACAGATTCCATCCCATTATATCAAGACATATAACCTAACCCCACCAATCATTGTTTAAGTCAAGTTTCATTTGGGATTGGACATGTAATCAGTTGTTTTTCCTTCATCGAGTCTGTAAGAGCAAATGAAGCTCACTTTAGTGTTTGATTGCTTTATGTTATGTTTGGTTGTGTTACCATTAGGTTGTAATTACGGTTTTTAATTAATTAAAATTTTCTTGATGTCAAAGATAATGAGTCTTTAGAGATATCTTAGCAATTTCAATTGTTGTGAAGCCAAGGAATTTCCTCTCTTTATTTACATAGCTAAAAATATTATTTGTGTTCTATAAAGATCCTCTTACTTTCGGTTTAATTTAGTTCGATATAATTCTGTATAAATTTGCTTTATTCCTTATCTAGTAAATGTTTTTCCATCTCTAACCTATATTGTGCCGCTTGGGACCATTGAATATAACGCTCTCTCATAACTAAATTTGCTCTCATGTAAAAAAAAAATTATTTTCTCCCACTCCTTGAGCATCAATACTCATGAGGAAAATCCCATCCTCATTGTTTTTCTCTCCTTTTTATACCTCACTTTCTTTTTCTCTCTCCTTCTTATGTATTTTTTCCGTTAAAGATTTCCTTAACTTTTTCCCCAACCCATGAGGATGCTCAAAAATTAGTAATTAGGTATTCCTTCTGTCCTATAATATAGTAATTGTTTCTCTCTCTTAAGGTTCACATTTTAAAATTTTTGACTAAATGTTCTCATTAATATATACAAAAAAACATACTGATCATGTTGGATCCTGTTAGGTTGGTCTCCTCAATGTGTACTTTTCCTAAATCAATTTTTTATATTTTTTTATTAATACAAAATTGAAGATATTGAACATCAAAGATATATCTTGAACAGTGTGCAAAAAGGAAAAAAAGCACTAAAAAAATAAAATATTTTCGCTTTGGGCCCACCAAATATGATGAGTTGGAACTAAAAAAATATAAATCACTTTGTCCCCACCTTTGAGCACGTTGGCGGAAACAATGATTCCTCCATATTTGGAGGATTCTCTTGCTTCTCTCCTCCATTCTCATAATTACTTGAAGATCTTCAAAGCTTTCTCCCATTCAGGAGGAACTTATCATAGAGGAGAGAGAGTGCCATGAGAATTATACACTCATGATATTGGTGCTCTTACCTTGGTGTTTGTCATTTCTGTAAATAGAAAACCTTTATGAAAAGAAGGGAGCATTGAGTTTTTCATTTCGATATGAAAGCAAATGTTGTGGACTTTGGTTTGGTATTCATTATTGCATATGCTGTCCCCGTTTGATGCATAATAGTATAATAAGTAATACCATACTCCATAGTATCAAGGAGTAATTAATGTTCAGTGTACACAACGAGATATCTTGCTTTGCTTCCAACAAAATCAGCCTTACAAGTTCGGGAGTAGTTCAGGCTCCGCTCGATCAAAGCTCGGCTTGTTGAAGCTCGATTTGAGCTCGGGTTCGACTCGAGACTTAAACTAGCCGAGCCGAGCAAGCTAATGCTCGGCTCGTAAAGCTGATTATTATTTTATAATAAAAATTATTTATATATTAAAAATTATATTAAGTACTCCCTCCGTTTCCTAAAGATCTTCCCACTTACTGTACCTACAGATACCAAGGAAAATCAAGTTGTGTGGGGCATGGTGTGAGTAAAGTAGGAGAGAGAAAGGGGTTAAGATAAATAAACAAATAAAAAGGGGTTAAAGTAGGAGAAAGAGAGGGAGTAAAATTGAATTAATAATGTAATGGTGGACCATATGATAGTGACATGAGAGGGTAAATAGGGAAATTTGTTTTGCCAAATAAGGAATAAAGCAAAAGAGGGAAGATCTTTTGGAAACACCCTTAAACGGAAAGAGGGAAGATCTTTAGGAAACGGAGGGAGTATTTCTTTTAAGATATTAACTAAGGTATATAATAGAAGAAAGATAAAAAAAGAAAAGGTAAAAACAATTAAAAAGAAAATGAAAACAGCCTAAACCTAATCGAGCTCACGAGCCGAGCTCGAGCCGCAAATTCTAATCACGAGCTCGAGCGGAGCTCGACTCCCCAAGCTCGGTGAGCTCACGAGCCGAGCCGAGCCCATGAAAAGTTAAAAGAGCTCGAGCCAAATGCTATTCGGGCTCGGCGCCGATAAGCACCCCTACCAACACCAACAGAACAATCGGACAAGTCACAACTCACAACGTATAAATAGAAGTATATGAAGTACAATTTTACATCCCAGCACGCACAGGCTGGTAATTAATTTAAGATACACGTACAATGTGCAAACTTTAAAGATCTAATGCTAATGCTAGTGCATCGTTACATCATCCCACATTACAATATTATTTTGGCTAGCTATTACACCATGTCAAAACAAAACAATAAATCACCAAACGAGGCACACTTGAAACAAAATTCAAACAAGAAAAAATGGGTGAACAAAAAACTTGACCACCTTCCAGAAACATAAATATAGCATTGTATTTGAGTGAAGCAATTACCATAGCAAATCCAAGGGCCAATCCATGAAACCGAAAGAAAGCCCTCTTATAATTACTTTCTTTATACATATCATATATGTTATATATATATATATATCATCCCATAAATCATGGGAGGTAACCTAGTAGTTATAGATAGGGAACTAAGTATTGTAGGTATATTAAGATCAATCTGACCTTAATTATTGCGAATTAAGCTTGTTGAAGCATGCAAACAAATTCGAGTAACTAACTAGCTACTAACTAACTAAATTTGTAGATCTCATTCGAGCCTGAATATCGCAACAGATATCAAGAGATGGCATAATTGAGTGAACTGCAAAAGAACTAAAAGTTGTTCTAGTGGTTGTATGGCCATGCTGAAGCAACTGAGGCATGTTAACATTATTATTTGTTTGGCTTTTGAGAAAGATAAAAACAATGGAGATGAACCAGATGAAGAACAAGAGAAAATAGTAACCAGGGTTGATGGGATTTTCCATTCTGAAATCCCAATATGTGTATATACTTTTGGCTCTTTGTAGCAGCGTTTAGGGTGCATCATTTCTTACATATATAGTCAGCCAGTCAGGCATACAGTAGGAAATGTAGGTTGTCCAAAATTATTGGGGAAGTGACTGAAGAGAGGAAAACTCCAAATTAATTTTACTTTTTTAATGATTTTCCTTTTATATGTTTAAATGTTTTTGGCAAGCATGCAACTCGTGGCTCCGGACTTGAATGATTTTCCCACATCCCACCTTCAAACTTATAGCTTGTGAGAAATCTTTAAAATCAATTTATGTATATATAAAAATGGAAAGAATCCATAATGATTCGGTACGTAATATAAGTATAAGTCGTCAATTGGTGCAAGACCTTGGTGTAATAAACTAAAATGAAGAAAGGGATGTTGCAAGTTGCAACCATCCCTCTATATGTCTATAGTTTAATATGGGTCATGTGTGTTTTATAATACATGCAAATAAATTTATTGGTATGCAATTTTAGAAGTATGATAAACAAGGTATATAAATGAAAATTTAAGTGTTGAATCTTTTTTACTTACAACAGTTTGACGTTTACGCTATTTACAAATTTTATTTTAGCCATCTTTAGTGACTTGTATGTTAAGAAAATATGTCCATGTGCGTGCAATCTTGTTAGATTCATTTTAACATATATTTTCAAGAAATGAAATTTTCATAATTTTCCTCTTTAAGCAATTTAGAATGTCAATAGTTAAGGATAAGGCGAAGCATTATTGGCAAACATGAAAGTCAAATAGTTCCAATATATAAATGAAAATAAGTACGTACTTCATTTGTTCCGCATGAATTGCAACACTTCAATTCTCTTGTATTTGAAAGTTTTACATTAATTACAACATTTCTTTTCCAACAATAGGTTTTTATTATCTCCTTCCTATCACATGGATCAATTTTTTTAAAATTTATCAATATTTCTCTTCTCTTCATATGACCGCCTAAAAAATTAGGCCATTTTTAACTAGCTTCATTTCACAATACATGCACCATTTTCTTTTTCACGTACCCCAACACGCTTCTTTGGACAATAATATCTCTGATTATGCATCAGTAATAATTATTAAAAAAAAATTATATTTGGAATCCTCGTATTGAGACGAATTTAATAAGTTTCCACTTGATTGTGTTTTTTCTTACATAATAATGGTGAGAGAAAGATTGTCAAAGTTTGTTGGTTGATCATGAATAGTGCCTACATGATAAATGGTGGCATGCATATTGGCATGGTGCATGTATTATGAAACAGAGGCAGTATGTTGCACTTTATTTAGAACAACTTAGGGAGTACTCCCTCCGTTTTCTAAAAATCTTTCCTCTTTCCGTTTAAGTGCGTTTTCAAAAGATCTTCCCTATTTTATTTTATTTCTTATTTGAATTTTTTTTCCCTTTTTACCCTCTTATGTCCATATCATATGATCCACCATTACATTATTAATTCAATTTTACTCCTTTCTCTCTCCTACTTTAACCCCTTTTTATTTGTTTATTTATCTTAACCCCTTTCTCTCTCCTACTTTACCCACCCCACATCCTACACAAATGGATCCTCCTTGATATCTGTAGGAACAGTAACAAGGAAGATCTTTAGGAAACGGAGGGAGTATATGATAAAGGAAGCAATATGATTTTTTTACTTCCTCTATAACATAATAATTTCAACAAATAAGTATTATTTGTAAGGTATAATATTGCTAGTGCCTAACTTAGTATTTAGGTTATACACTCCATGTTGTACTTCAATCTATGTTCCAAGGAAAATATGCGAAAATTACTATATTATAAGAATTATTATCTCTAATTTGTATATCAAAAATGCATTAGTTGTTAGTACCATACCGCTTTTATATGAGATGATATTAGAGAAATTTCTGATTTTATGTTAAAATATATTGCTATATTTATATTTGTAAATATCGTTCTATATATAACTGATATCTTAAATATAAAATATTAATATTAATAGTGTTAATTAATATATATATATATATATATATATATATATATAATATATATATATATATATATATATTATATACACTACAAGAAAATACGTCATCAACGACGGTTTAAAGTCGTCGCTAATGAGAAACTCACCGTCGGTAAAATAATCAACGACGGCCAGCCGTCGTTGATAGTCGGACGTTGCAGATATGGTCGGTGATTAAGGAATCAACGACAGTTGCGCCATCGGTGAATAGTCACCGACCGTTCTTCACCCAATCACCGACTGCTTCCAACAACCGTCGTTGATTGTGAAACACCGACGATTTACAGCCGTCGCTAACTTAACGACGGTCCTTAACCATCGTTAAATCAACGACTGTTAATAGCAGACGTTATTTGAGGGAAGGCTTTGACCTGCGCTAAAAGTTAAAGCCGTCGTTGTTCTTAAATTCCCTGGCAGCAGTACTCTCTTTGTACAACGAGCATTTAGCCGTCGTTGTTTGATGTTTACCCGTCGTTATTATTTTTTATTAAATTAAATAATATTATAATATTACATATTATAATTAAACCTGTACCTACTGCACATCAGCACCGAAATATACTACATTAAACATGTTCCCGCATCGCCTCCTTCACATGTTATATGTTAAACTAAAAAAATATGCAATTAAAACATGAAATAGATTAGATTCATGTACACAAAATACATCCCAATGTCAGAGAATAAGTTGTAAATGTCTATAATTAGACAAACTACCTAGATTAATTATATGTACGCTGAATAGATCCCGGTGTCGAGAAATCAAGTCAAAGTCGAGTTCCAAAAAAATATTCCTACACATCCAAAATCAAAGCTAGATATATATCAATAAATATAGACACTAAATGCATATATATAATTAGACTAAGTATGTAGAAATTATAAGTTAGTAATCTGGTTGCCAAAACCAAACAAACTACACGGTCGCGGGTGTCTCTGTAGCACCAGTGGCATCACCGGACCCTAGGTCATCTTCTGGTCTGCGTTGTGGAGAGGCACCTGTGTTGCGACCTGAGAACAAGTGCCCAAAATTAGACATGTTCCGCATCATTTCTTGCAAGAGGGCCCGATTTGACTCTTCCAGCCGTGTTGCGACCCTTGCCTCCACTTCTTCCATCCGTGCAATGACCTTTGCCTCCACCTGCGCGTTAAGCTTAGAAAAAATGGACGGCTCATATGGTTGTGAAGAGCCATCTCCTCGTCCTGATGCAGAGTTGTAGTACAAATGATCTCCCTGACCCAACCCCTGCACTTTACCTCTATTCGTCCCACCAATTGTCTCCCAATATAACAAATCCGGGTGACTGGCCTCAAGAATTGCAGACAAGGAGCCAAGTATAATTACCAAGTAAACAACAACAACAACAACAACAACAAACAACAACAACAACAACAACAAACAACAACAACAACAACAACAACAACAACAACAACAACAAACGTGAAATTTGAACACAAAGAGAGAGGGTACGGATTGGAATAAAAGAAGTTGAGCACGCGGCGGCGGCGGAAGGAGGAATTACGCGGCGCCGACGGTTAATGGCGTGGCCATCTATATCCCAAAAATCGAATTTTTCGATTTTGATGTGTAACAAAAATTTTAAAGTAAATAAATAAACATTACAATAAAATTAAAGACAACATAAAGAAAACAATATGAAAACAGAAAGAGAATAGAAGAAAAGCTTACACAATGAAGACTTTGGTCGCCATTTTCAGAGTGATTCGAAGTTGACTCTCTCTCTCTCACGTCGTTGGAGTTAAGCGAATGTGAGGTCAAGAAATTGCTAGCAAGGAGAGCGTAATGGCGTGTCGCCGGTTGCCCATCGCAGTTGGAAGGACGTTCCTTCAGTTGGCAGTTGGAAGGAGAGCGAAATTACAGAAGACGACGGCTGTGTTTTGTTTTGTGTTTTGAGAATAACGTTTGAGTGGGAGGATGTATTTTGAAGTTGCAATATTCAACGACGGCTTTGTTTGAATCAACGACGGCTGGAAGCCATCGCCCAAGAAAAAAATCTAAAATATAAAATGGTAAAATCAATGACGGTTCCAGACGGTCGTTGAGTCTCAGCGTCCGTTTCAACCGTCGTTGTTTCCGTTAAAAGTCGTCGATGCAAACGACAGTTTAAAACAGTCGCTAATTAACGACTGTTTGGCTGGCCGTCGCTGGGGAGCCGTCATTGAATCGGCATTTTCTTGTAGTGAAAATATATATATATATATATATATATATATATTATATATTATATATATATATATATATATATATATATATATATATATAATTGAAGTATTGGTTTTTTGTAGATGAATATAAGAATTAATTTATTAATTTTTTTACAACAAAGCACAAATTATACTCCCTCCGTCCCGTAATATAGTGTCTACTTCATTTTTGGTGGGTCAAACTTTAAAATCATTGACTAAATATTCTCATCTAATATGTATATATAAAAAAACATATTCATGTAGGATCTTGTTAGATTCGTCTCAATGTGAAGTTTCATAATATCAACTTTTTTTATATTTTTTACTAATATGGAATTGAAAATATTAAATTTTAAAGTTACATCCTGGAGACCGTGTAAAAAAGAAACAAGCATTATATTATGGAACGGAGGAAATATTAATATGAAATCGAATATCGATTTGTTACTAATATTTTTAATTTTCAAAACCATACAAAAATGAACAACTATAAATATGTGTATGTGGACTGTGGTTGATTATTTTGATTCACAGTTTTATGTCGGTGGATCATAATTGCAATATAATTTCATAAATTTAATCAACACCACGTTGTGGTGAGGACTTAATTTTCTTTCTTTGATGATATATTGAAAAGAAGTTTGTTTCATTTGGACCAATACAAAACATATGCATAGAACACCAAATATTAAGTTTAGAACGAATAACATTTCATTAAATAAAGCACATACAATTATATAAGTTTATACTAATTAATCATCCGCAGCTAGAAAGTGCAATAAAACTAGCTTTTTAAGATGAAGACAGTTTCCATCACTCAAGCTGAGTTTCGGAAAAAATTCCTCCTCCTCAAAAAGTAATCATCCAACTCCGCTACCAATAATTCCTTTGTTTGTGTAGGCTAGAGTTGATCATTTTGGCCCGGCCCGACCCGTTTTGGGCTGGGGTTTTGGGCAGAATTTTGCGGTCCATAGTCGGGTCCGGTCCGATTTTTTTTTGATTTTGGGCGGGCTTTGGGCAAGCCAAAAACAACTTTTTAGTCTATTTTTTGGACCGGCCCGTTTTGATCCACAAAAGCCCGCTAATTTGAGTCCAAAATTGTGGGCTTTAGGCACAAATTTTTGGCCCGGATTTAGGCCCGACCCGACCAATGGAATTTTTTTTTAACCGCGACCCGGCCCGAACTTAACAAAGCGAGTAATTAATGCAAATTCCATAATGATGGTGAGTGGTGACTCATATATTTCAAATATCAATCTTATGTTGTATTGACTTTTTTTATTCATATTTAGATTATTTATTTCAACAATCTGAAAATTTCCTCATTATATATGTAATATGTACATTATTAGTCAAACATTTATAAGTTACTATTATTAAATCATTATTCCACAACAACTATATATTTTAGTTAAGTACCAAGGATGTCTTGATCTAATGGTTAAGATTGAGGTGCTGTGAACAATAGGTCACAGGTTCGAATCCCCTCTCCCTTCTTTGTAATTTGTACTGCCTTCGTGGCTTATATGGATAAAAAATATATATACATTTAGTTAAGTACATGATAATTTATAAACAATATATAACTATATGATTTTTAAAAGGTAAATTGTTGTAGAACCATTTGACAAGTTTGAATCAAGTTCAATAAGTTCCAATAATTTTCAATCAAGTCCAATACGTTCCAATAAGTTTTAATTAGGTCCATTAAATTTCAATTAGGTCCAATAAGTTTCAATGAGGTTCAATAAGCTCCAACCAGATTTAATCAACTCTAATAAGTTCAAATAAATTTTGTTCATATAAGCTCCGATAAATATAGAAGTTTTTAGATGAAGAGATTGCACCAAAAGAGAGGGGGAGGGGCATGAATTAGGCAAACGAATCATATGAAAAAGGTTATTTTCCCGTTAAGAAAAACTCTTATATGATAAATTATCCCTATAAAAATACATGGGAATCAAATTTTAATATGCACTTTTCAGTAGGAATATAGAGAGCACGATATAAGCATGTCATATAACAATTTTTTATAGACAGAAAACGCATAATTTAGTTACATAAAGGAAATTTTAGGGTTTATTTTTGAATAAACAATATAGAAATATTATACTACATTAATTGAGTATAACTTTTGCTATATAATTCAAAATAATACTCCGTCCGTTTCATTTTAATTTACTCACTTCACTTTGGCGAAAAACTAAGGAGGAAGTACAAAAGTATGAGAGAGAAACAAAATAGTAGGTTAAAATATTAAAAAAGTGAATGACATGGGTGGAAAAAGAGGAGAAAGTAGATGTGATATGTTACGAAAAATAGAAAAAGCAACCGTGTAGATTAAAAAAAAGGGACTAAAAAAGAAAGTGTGTAGATTAAAAAGAAACGGAGGGAGTGTATATAGTTCTTATTAAAGAGCTTAAATGGACTCGGTGCACAATGTGCGCTGTTTTAATAATTGATATTAAGTTTATATAGTAAGTTTTATAGAGATATAGTGAACTTATGTGCAATATAATGTATTTTATTAGCAAAAATATATAGTGAAATTATATGCAATATAGGAGATGATTTAATTTTAATAATGTTTTAACATGCAATAGGATGTAGTTGTATAGTAAGTTTTGTGACACGTGCTTTGACACATAGAAATATGTAGTTTCTGCATGATATAGTGAGTGTGGATAATATAATGAGGATCTGCACGATATAATGAGTGTCATAATGATATAGTGGATTTTTCAGAAATGATGTTGTTTTAGCATGATATAGTATGTTTCTAAATGATATGTTGAGTTTTTGAATGATATAGTGAGAAATTGAATAATATAGGGGATTGTTTAGAAATGATTTTTTATGTTTTTGTATGATATGATATTTCTGAATGATATAGTGAGTTTTCACAGGATATAGTGGGTTAAGGGGCGGGGCAAATATAAACGGGGCCCTATGCACACTCTTTAAATTAGGCTCTTGATACATAAAACTAAGGATGTGTTCTCTTCACCTTAATAAATTAAATAATTTCAGGTCCAATAAGTTCAGATAAGTTTCAATCAGGGCAATAAGTTTCAATCAGGTCTAATAAGGTCCAATAAGTTCCAATCAGGTGCAATAAGTTTCAATCAGGTGCAATAAGTTCCAATTAGGTCTAATAAGGTCCAATAAGTTCCAATTGCTAAAAATAAGGTCTAATAAGTTTCAATCAAGTCCAATAAGGTCAATAAGTTTCAATCAAGTCCAATAAGGTTCAATCAGGTCTAATAAGGGTGCGTTCTGTTCAACTTAAAAAATTAAGTTTCAGGTCCTATAAGTTCAGATAAGTTTAGATAAGTTTAGATAAGTTGCAATAAGGTCTAACAAGGGCAATAAGTTCCAATAAGGTCTAATAAGGTCCAATAAGTTCCAATCAGGTGCAATAAGTTCTAATAAGGTGAAATAAGGGCTTGTTCTCTCCAGCTTATTTTCAGTTCAGTTCAGTTCAGTTCAATTCAGTTCAGTTCAGTTCAGTTCAATTCAGTTCAGTTCAGTTCAGTTCAATTCAGTTCAGTTCAGTTCATACCAGTTCAGTTCAGCTCTTGACAATACTTTTACTCTCACATATCACTATTCATTTCAGTTCAGTTCAGTTCAATTCAGTTCAGTTCAGTTCAGATCAGTTCAGTTCAGTTCAATTCAGTTCAGTTCAGTTTAATTCAGTTCAGTTCAGCTGTTTTATGCCGAAGAGAACAGGCCCTAAGTTCCAATCAGGTCTAATAAGGTCCAATAAGTTCCAATCAGGTCTAATAAGGTCCAATAAGGTCCAAATAGTCAATATTTAATAAATATTTGTATTATTGTCCATTATTTTGTTATTCATAATTTCATATCACTATTACCTGATTATGTTATTATTAGAATTTTAATTAAAATACCACAATGATTATATAGTATTATACTTGTATTAGTGTCTATTATTTTATTATTTATTTGTATTATGTCTATTATTTTATTATTCATATTATTATTAGCTGATTATGTTATTAGAATTTTTTATTAAAGTACCACAATGTATAGTATTATACTTGTATTATTGTCTATTTTCTGATTATTCATATTGCTATTAAATAATATTATAATCATGGTCAAATAATTAAGGTTAACAACAACAACAACAATAATAATAATAATAATAATAATAATAATAATAATAATTACAATATTTTGCAATTCGTCTTTAAATAACTAGAGATAACATGTTTTCGTTACTAATAATAATGAAAGATATAAATGCTATCAATTGATTGCTTTACAATCATCACTGGAGTATCTTTCTTCATCGGAGTATCTTTCTTCATCTTCTACATCATCCTCTTCAATCAATACGTTTTCTTCACCAACATCCAACCATATTTCATCTGCAATTTTCGCCCGAGTTATCTCCATATTCTTTGTTCTCGTCTTGTCAGTCAAATTTAAATCAGCAAAATTGATGGGTGATTATGATTGGTGACTTCGTGTTTGTGTCTCTAATGGAGTATTTGAGAAAAGCAAAAAAAAAGAAAAAAACAGAAGGAAGAAAGGAGAAGAAAGGAGAAGAAATGAATGAAGCAATGTCATGCAAAGCTACGATGATTTTGACCATTTTTTTTCTCTTTCTTTTTTGTTTTCTTTTTATCTTCTAGTGCATTCACATAAATGAAAGGAGAAGAAACGAAAGAAGGAGTTAATGCTATCTACTTACCTTCACATTAATGAAAGTAAAGTGATAATCTTTTATATGTGCCAATTTTAACTTGTTAGCAATAAATGTTAATTAATTTTTTTATTTTCTACTAGTGTTTTATAAAATCAAAACAAGACTATTAGATATATTAGTGATGAAAGTTATGTATAGACAAATATATAAATAGTAATTTTTTTTGTCAAATTAATTATCATAAGAGATAATTAATAATCATTATTTTTTAAGGACGAATTATAATAATTATTACTCCATAAAAAATTTTGAGGGTAGTATTTACGTTAGTGGTAATATTTATGTTATTCATGGTCAATGTTTTTGTCTAATAAGGTCAAATAAGTTTCAATCAGGTCCAATAAGGTCTAATAAGTTTCAATCAGGTCCAATAAGGTCTAATAAGTTTCAATCAGGGCCAATATGGTCTAATAAGTTTCAATAAGGTCAATAAGTTCCAATAAGGTCCAATAAGTTCGAATCAGGCTGAATCAAGTCCAATAAGTTGAATTAGGTCCAATCAGGTTTAATAAGTTCCAATAAGTTCAGTTCAGGTTCAATAAGTTCAGTTCAGATAAGGTCCAATAAGTTCAGGGCCAATAAGTTGAATAGAACGCACCCTAAGTTAAATCAGGTCTAATAACTTCATTTCACTTCAAATAAGTTCAGGGCCAATAAGGTGAAAAAAACGTACCCTAAATATAAGATTCTTAATTTTAACAAAAGAAAATACTTTTTATATTTAGAATATTGTCAAGTCTAGGCAGTGTTTACAATTAACATATATTTAAACTAAAACGTACATGAAATTTGGGAGAATAGGGAGCCATTAATGCACTAATTTTGAATAGTCATTAATTTTTTTGGGTGCAATTCCAATTGTCATTAATGGATTGAAACTTTTGGTATAGAAATAAGAGGCATTAATTGGTTTCATAATAGATTAAAGTAAACAAAAAAAAGTAAACAAACATGTCTTAGCTGTCAATAGTCTATTACGGTCTAATAAGTTCAGTTCAGATAAGGTAAAAAGAACGCACTACAAATATAAGATTCTAAATTTTAACAAAAGAAAATACTTTTATACTTGAATTTTTTCCTTGAATAATGCAAAAAGGGGGATTAATTCCCAAAATGTGCCCCAAAAAAATTTATTTCCCTGCGTACCGTCCACGTAGGACGGCACGCGGAATTTTTTTTTTTTTTTGTTTTTCAGATAAACCGCTACTCAGAGTAGCAGTTAATGCATACAAACCGCTACTCCGAGTAGCGGTTACCTTTGAAATTAACCGCTACTGCGAGTAGCGGTTCTCATATATTGACCGCTACTCGGAGTAGCGGTTTACTCCGCTTTGGACCCGCACCTATAAACCGCTACTCGCAGTAGCGGTTCATTAAAGGAAACCGCTACTCCGAGTAGCGGTTTACTAAAATCCCCAAATCTGACCTAGCCCGAAGGCCATGATTATAGCCCGAAGGCGACTACCATCATTGAAAAGAACATGGAGAAGGCAGGTGCTCATGAGGTGATTGTGTTTGATTATGAACGAGGGCTATTTGAGGTCACTATTGGTCGTGGAGACCGTATTGCAGGGAAAGGTGGAAAGAAACACACGGTTAACTTAATGCAGAAGACATGTACATGTGAGAAAGTCATAATATATAAGTTGCCGTGTTCTCATGTCCTTGCGGTATGTCGTCACCGGAGCTTGTCATATAGCGGTTTTGTGGACGCTTCTTTTCTGACTAGCTCGTATCGATCTACTTATATGTCATTTTTCAAGCCTGTGCCTGATATGCATAATTGTTCTCCATATGATGGTCCGGGAATTATAGCTGATGAGAGGCTAAAACGTGGAGCTGGACGTCCAAGGTCCACTCGAATACAAAATGAAATGGATGCAGCTGATAGGCCTGGTAAATATAGATGTAGCATTTGTAAGGTTTCAGGACACAATAAACAAAGATGTCCTAATAAGAACGGTGAAGGAACATTTGGGTAAAT
The DNA here is from genome assembly GCF_026745355.1 of Beta vulgaris subsp. vulgaris. Taxonomy (NCBI): domain Eukaryota; kingdom Viridiplantae; phylum Streptophyta; class Magnoliopsida; order Caryophyllales; family Amaranthaceae; genus Beta; species Beta vulgaris. Next base: position 48,710,387 of record NC_079204.1, on the reverse strand, counting down.
GTTTTCATATTTTTTAAATTTCATAAATTTATATTATTTTCATAGTCGTGATTGTGTTACTAACCGTATATGTTTTTTTTTCTTATTAGGTCTGATGGCGCAATCCATCTTTCCCGGCCCCACTAATCGCAGCGTTCTCACCCTCCAGGACCAGCATCAGAGTGAGGATGTCTGGAGGGGAGTAGCGGACACGGTATTATCGTGTCGGTTGCATCATCATAGTCTGTATCTTGAATGGGAGATTCACGAGAGGGTTCTTTGGTATGTCGAGCGTGCTGGTTTTCTCGGCATACATCGTTTGGTAGGGGGAGGTTTGGAGATTGATAGACCACTTCTGACGGCATTAGTGGAGCGATGGAGGCAGGAGCCCATACTTTCATTTGACTTGGGGAGGCGACTATTACTTTGGAGGATGTCGCTGTTATCCTTGGACTTAGAGTGCACGGGGCACTTGTTATTGGTCGAGGCGAGGGTAACTGGGCTACATTAGTTTTCGAGTTGTTAGGGATTTGGCCCAACACACCGGAGAACGAGCCCAAAGTTCTCCAGGGTTCTCTTTGAGATTGACATGCTTCGGCAACATTTCTTCTTGTTGCCGAATGATGCTGATGAGGTGACAGTACAACGATTTGCACGGGTTACATTCTTGCGTTGATGGGGTCCATTTTTTTGCTGACAAGAGTGGAGATGTAGTCCAGGTTCTTTATCTCCCACTTTTACTTGTTCTCGACGTAGCAGGGACATATAGTTGGGGTAGTGCGACCCTTGCATACCTGTATGGCAGCTATGTCGGGCATCACGAGGGGTGCGAGGGAGTTAGGTGGCCCTGTGTTGTTGTTACAGATTTGGGCATGGGAGCACATACACATCGGCAGACCTCGAATTTTGAGGGTGTGGGACCCACCTCCACAGTTTGACGAGGCCGTTCCTATTTTAGGCTCCCAGCATGTTCCGGGGCTTGATCCCTTAGCTGTCAGGTAATATTCAATGTCTCACATTTGTTAACATTATTTAGTTTCGTTTTTCTCATGGATAATAACGTGTATCTCTTTTCAGTTGGCTTCGAGTACACATCACTAGGTCCCACACGCAGGTGGGCTTCCTTACTACGGGATGCACTTGACCATCAGACGGACGAGCAGGTACATAGGGTCGTACTTGCCTAACTTATATACATTGGTAGACTCTTCTTTTGCCTAATATTTGTAAGATTCTTTTTTTTGTAGATGACTTGGCAGCCATATACTGATGCGAGACTGGCGTTGTTACCTGCTATATGTCGAGCTGATCGACATGTATGGCGCACAGTGGCCCCACTTATCTGTTTCGACATTGTAGAGTTCCATTTCCCTGGTCGAGTTATGCGCCAGTTTGGATTCGAGCAGACGATTCCAGCACCTTGTGATACGAGCACAACCCTTCATGCCATAGATCGGAGGTCGAAGAACAAGAACTATCCGCTCAGACATCGACCTTACATTGCACATTGGGATGAGCGCGAGGGACACATAGTTCAGGGCACTCCTTTTAGTGGTCGTACTCATGCCATTGAGGAGTATATGATATGGTTTCGTCGCATCACGAGGTTACGCCTGACGAATCCATCGAGGCGACCACCTTCTACACATTATCAGCCTGCGTCTGCAGATATAGTACTGGTAAGTCACTGATTTTTAGTTGACTTTTATTTATTTATACGACTATATAATATGTATTTTTCTTTCTATTCAGGCACATACTTTATCTGATATTGCTCATAGGTGCGGTACTGTACTAGAGGCTTCTGAGTCATTGCCTCCAGATATGGTGCGTCAGTTGTATGCAGACATTGCAGACTATGAGGGGACTGTGTGTTGATGCTGTTGGCCGAGCTGGACATGGCCACATCGTACAGGGCGTGCCTACTTCTGCTGGATATACATCGACTTCTACATCTTCTACGTCTGCTGCCCATATATCTACCACGACAGCTTTGCTTTCACCTCCAGTCAGTCAGAGGGCCTATCGACGACGTTCTGACACTACTCCCCCTTCTCTTGATGCCATTGCAGAGTCTCATGAGACCACACCTAGCTCATCTACACCTTCACAAAAGAAGAAGAGAGGGTTTTAGCAGTTTCATTTATTGTTTATGTAGTTAGTTAACTGTTACATTTTAAACTTTGTTTGTAATTGACATATTTTCTCAATCTAAGTTGTAACTAAAATTCTTTTACATAAATTTGAATGTGGATGAACTTGGTGATTGGTGATCAATGTGTGGATGAAGTTGGTGTTGTTGAATGGAATTTGGTGCTGGAATTGCAGGTTGGATAATGTTGAAATTGGAGGTTGGATAATTGTTTGGAATTGCTGGAATTGCAGGTTGGATACTTGTTTGGGATTGCTGGATTTTTTGGGTTTCTGGCACTTGGCCAGTTATGTGGAACATGCAGCAGTGAGTGTTATGGCAACAAAACGCTACTCGAGTAGCGGTTATGGCAACAAAACCGCTACTCGGAGTAGCGGTTTACTTGTGTCTTGGAACCGAAACAAAACCGCTACTCTGAGTAGCGGTTCGCTCACCAAAACCGCTACTCGGAGTAGCGGTTTTTGTTAGTGAACCGCTACTCCGAGTAGCGGTTTTGTTTGAAGGTAACCGCTACTCTGAGTAGCGGTTTACCTCCGCTAAAACAAAAAATAATAATTTTTCGCGTGCCGTCCTACGTGGACGGTATGCAGGGAAATGACTTTTTTTGGGGCACATTTTGGGAATTAATCCCCTTTTTGACATTATTCAAGGAAAAAATTCTTTATACTTAGAATATTGTCAAATCTAGGCAGTGTTTACAACTAACATATATTTAAACTAAAGATACATGAAGTTAGGGAGAATAGGGAGCCATTAATGCACTAATTTTGAATAGTCATTATTTTTTTTTGTGCAATTCGAATTGTCATTAATGGATTGAAACTTTTGGTATAGAAATAAGAGGCATTAATTGGTTTCATTAAAGATTAAAGTAAACAAAGAGTAACCAAGCATGTGTTAGCTGTCAATAGTCTGTCGTGGACAACTTATTCAATTTCCCAAAAAGCAAAAAATCAATTTGTTTATCAGATTCGAGTATTCGACCTCCATACCTGGTGTTCACCAAACTCACAGGTTTACCGTCACTCCGAATGTTTACATTTTGTTAAATATTCATTCAACAAATATATATAGTCGCCCTGTTTTTCGGAGGCCTTGTTTTTCAGGAGGCCTATGCGGTCGCCCCTCTTGTATGGGCCAAGAACCTTCTTGAGTGGGTTTCTACATGATATGGTGAGTTTCCAAATGATATAATGAATATTTCACGATTGATATGTGCTTTTGGCATGGTGCATACTAATGCTAACGTGAACCGGGTCCACATAAATTAGATTGGTAGCACTAGCAAAGTCAAATGTAAGACAATTCACTATTTAATTCCCATCATTTTCTAATTATTTGTGCATGTTTAATTCACTCTCTTTCTTTACTCTCTTCAAATTTACGCCTTGGCCCTTTCCTATCCATGTCAGCATCTTTATTCCATATCACTAGAGATGACAATGGATAGGGTAAGCTAGACCCATATCCATATCCTAACATTTGAATGTAGACCCATTCCCTACTCGTACTCATAGGGTAAAATTTTTTAGGACCCTTACCCTTACCCGTACCCGTAGGATCCGATGGGGTATGGGTAGGGTCTAGGGTCTAAAATGGGTCCAATACAAAAAAAATCCTACTTATATTTTCACGTGTATATAAAATCGTTCAGCACAATTCTATATATTAATTTTGCAATTAGCTTACATAATATCACATGTTCACATTCCATAGCAATACATAGTTTTTGCACATCCCAAAAGTCTTATACATCAAAATATAAATAAAGAGAGTGACATTTCGACAGTGAGAGATTGAGAGTAGAGAAAGAGAGTGAGAGTAGAGCGAGAGAGTGGACATTGTGATAGTGAGAGACTGAGAGAGTGAGGGTAAAGTGAAAGATGAGACGTGATTGCGATTTGCGGCTAGGATTCCTGGGGGAGGGAGGGTTTTTGCTTTACTGGAAGGATTTGTTTATATATACATATATTTTTTAATTTTTTAAAAATATTAATATATATTTTTACTTGGTATGGGTCCATGTGTAGGGTCTGGATATTTGAGGAGTGGACCCTTGCCTACCCTTACCCGATTGTACCAGGACTCATACCCTATCCTTACTCATAGGGTCCAAAAAAGTAAGACCCATATCCTAATTTTAGGGTAGGGTCTAGGCAGATCTGGATAGGATCCTGGACTCATCGCCATCCCTACGTATCACCCGTTTCACCATATTCTTTTTTATTCCTCCCTAATTTTATGCAAACAAAAAATTTCCAAGACCTTTGGCTTTAGACCTTGCATTGAGTAAATGAAATTTTATGAATAACTAATTGATTTTATAAAATAAAAATTCTAATGGCTTTGCTACTACACTTTTTGTCTTTTTTACTCGCTACCTTTTACTTTTGGACACTATTCACATGGCAATTTTGACTTTCTATTATACTTCCACTTTTTTAAAAAAAAATTCTCTCTTTGCTTTTTCACATTTGTCGAGATGCTTCTTTGAACTTCAGTATCTCTGATTACGTATAAGTAAAAGTTATAAAAATTTGATATTTGAAATCCTCGCATTGAGATGAGCCTAACAAGATTGTTTGCTTTTATTATTCCTCCTCTTTTCTAAAAAAATTGTCTGTTTGCTTTTTCACATTTGTCGAGACGCTTCTTTGAACGTCAATATCTCTAATTGCATATAAGTAAACATTATAAAAGTTTGATATTTAAAATCCTCGTATTTAAACAAATCTAACAATACCCCCACTTAACTATGTTTTCTCTTACATAATGATGCGAAATAGCTTAACAAAGTTGATTGATGTATTAAAACATAGTCATGCTAGATCTTTTTTGATTCTTCTCAATGTGCACTTTCCGAATATGTAATTTTCACTTATACATAACTCAAGATACTAAGGTTTATACTATGTAGTAAGTAATAAAAGACAGAGGAAGTATGACCTATCAAACCATTATTTTTCTTTTTTGTCTTTTTCTCAGCATTTGACCTTGAAAACAACATTGTGATTCACCTACACAAATCATCAAAAAAAACAACTTAACATTGTATAATCAGCATCACAAATATATGTTCTTTTTTTTTTGACGGGAAATGGTAACCAATTTATTTAATAGGAATCATATCCATTTTTAACCGATATTACAAGAGAGTTAAGCTCCATTGGAACCTCTTCAAGCCACACCCTTATTTTCTTAAAATCTCGACTCAGCTTAGCCATGTTATGAGCTACCCTTTTTCCCAATCTGCCCACATGATTAAAAGCAAAATAGGAGCAAGCCTTTAACTGTTACAAGGATGTTATTCACTATGTTACGAAAGTAAGAGCTTTCCCGAGATCCTTTCTTAAAGTGATTGATTAGCTTCAGACAATCACTTTCAATCACTAATTTATGAAGACCCGCTTCTATCACAATAGATAGTGCATGGAGTGCTGCCAATACTTCAGCCACATCTGTATCAAAGCGCCCCTTCATCACCATACAGTTGATCACATAACATAACCAACATCATCCCTGAATACTACACCCAAACCAATTGTACCATCTTCGAACACAACTACGTCCGAATTTACCTTGACAATTTCCTTACATGGAGGACTCCATTGGCAGGTTGTTTGCCTTCCATTCTGGGTCTTCTCACACTTCTTCGCATTAGCTTCCTCGAACTTACGCTGGCTGCTGCTAGCTTTCACTATCATATCAACTACTTCAACTCTTTTTTGATCAAACACCCATGCGTTGCGCATTAACCAAACACCCCATAACAGTTGCTAGAACAGCTCCCACTAGTGAACATCTTTAAAGATTTGGTCTAGGTTTGCGCACCAATCTTTAAAAGAGAGAGCACCATCATTCTTCACTTCGATTCGAAGAGGAGAGAGACGCCACATCTGCCTAATTTCACTGCACTAAACCAACGTGTGAACTGTTGTCTCACACTCCTCACCACACATTGGGCAACGTCTTTCACCATTTATTCCTCTCTTATGAAGATTTTCACAGACCATTGTGCAGAGCACGCCACCCAAAGAGATTGATTTTTGTTGGAATAGAAGTATCCCATAAACGTTTCCACACAATCTATTCGTTATTTGTAGAAGTGGTCGCTCGCTCTTTCCACTTTTCATCTAATTCAACATAGTAGGCACTGCTAATTGTGAATTTTTCATGCTTAGAGTAGTGCCATTCCCACTTATCTTCACATGAGGTCCGAGGAATATGAATAGCTTGAATAGCCTTAACTTCCCATTCTGAAAACAGTGATTGCAATTTTGGCACGTCCTAAGCTCCATCTACAATGAGTTCACACACATGACGTGGCCTTTCTTCTTCTTTATTCTCAGTAGTGAGGATTCTAAAATTAGGCAGAGTTGACACCCATGGATCCTCCCAAATATTAATCGTGTTGCCCCGTCCTACAATCTTCTTTACACCTTTACTTAGAAAGCTTCGAGCCGACATAATAGATTTCCAAGTATAACTTGCTATAGGGCTTAACTTCACATCCATGAAAGAAGAGTAAGGAAAGTATTTATTTTTGAGAGCTTTTTCCATGAGAGAACTGGGATACTTGATGATCCTCCACGTTTGTTTAGCAAGAGGAGGTTTACTAAAAGCCGGAATATTTCGCATCCCAAGCCCCCCTCCTTCTTCGAATTATACAATTTATTCCAAGCAAACCCAAGCCAACTTTCTTTCATCCTTCTTTTGATCCCAAAAAAAAAAATTCCTGTACATACCTTCCATCTCATTCAAGATGCTCGTTGGGATGGTGAAGCATTATTGCATAGCATATGTTGGAATAGCCTGAGCAACTACATTAATGAGAATCTCTCTTCCTGCATAAGATATGAACCATTCTTTCCACCCCTTCAGCTTCTTTATGACACTTTCTTGAATATGTTTAAAAACCTGTTTCTTTGATCCTCCAACAAAAGTTGGTAAACCAAGATACTTTTTATGATCCTTCAACAGCCTTAAAAGACAACTTCATCTGAAGCAAAATGTTGCTTTTCTTGATCAATGTTTCGGCTAAAAGACACCTCCGATTTCTCCATATTCAGTTTTTGGCCTGAAGCAGCTTCACAAGTAGAAAGAATTTCCAACACCTTGTCAACCTCCTCCTCATTTTCTCTTGTGAACAATAAACTATCATCAGCAAAAAAAAAAAAAAAAAAAAAAGAGAAATAGCATCCACTTTTTTCCCTATTTTAATGCCATGGATTTCTTTTCTTGCTTCCGCATCTCGAAGTAGTGTCGAGAGCCCTTCTGCACATAGAATGAAAAGGAAATAGGAGAGCGAATCCCCCTGGCGGAGACCCCTAGATAGGGAGAAGTGTCGAGGAGGCTGTCCATTTAAGAGGATAGAGAAAGATGTAGATTTAACACACCCCATAATCAGATTAACAAAAATCTTCGAGAATCCCAATTTAATCATAATTTCCTCCAGAAACTGACATTCAACTCTATCATACGCCTTTCTCATATCCAATTTCAAACCTAAGAACCCCTCCTTTCCTTTTTTTTTTTCTTCTTTCTCAGATAATAAAAACACTCATAGGCAAGCAAAATGTTATCAGTTATTAACCTTCCAGACACAAAACCACTATGTGTTTCATGAATTATACTAGAAAGCACTTTTTTAAGCCTATTTGCAAGCACTTTGGCAATGATTTTATACGTGACATTACACAAACTAATTGGTCTAAAATCAATAGGAGACTCACATTCTTTTTTCTTAGGAATTAAAACAATGTAAGTCTGATTCATATCACCAATATCACCACCATTATTCAAGATGCCAACAGTTTTCCAAAATTTCTGATAGAATAGAGCACATATACCATCAAGTCTGGGGGGGGGGTTTCAGGATGCATTTGATTAATAGCTTCTACAATTTCCTCTTTGTTATACGATTCTTCAAACATCAACTACAAAGGCTCTGAAATCATCAATTGGATTTTTTTAAGAACCGGATGAGTGTCAATTTGGTCATTTGCACGGAAGAGATCTTCAAAGTGTTGCACCTAGAATTCCGCAATTTCCTCCTCCTCTTCGTACACTTGCCCCTCTTCATTTTTCAATCTCTTAATGTTGTTGCGGTGCACTCTTTGTTTTGCTTTTGCATGGAAAAAAGAAGTGTTCTTGTCCCCATACATTAGCCAATCTTGCCTGCTCCTTTACTTCCAATATATCTCCTCACGAGTCTCTAATTTGTCCATCCTCATATCGATAGCTCGCATTTTAGCTATAATCTCCGCAGTTTGAGGTTCCTCCATCAGCTTTCCCATATGAGTCTTGCAAGCTCTCGTTTCCTTTGCAAAATCCCCGAATTTTGTGTTACTCCACCTTTGTAAGTCTCGCGCCATCTTCGCCACATTTCAACACGCATCATCCACCTTCGTAAGTATCTTCAATTAAATCCCCCCCATTCATTATCCTCTCTTATCCATAACTCTTCGAAACAGAAGAGCTTAACTTTCCTCCTCTCGGTTGTGCATTTCGGTTGGGACCAAATATATAGCACAATAAGGAGATGGTCCGAGCGTTGTTTCTCCAAGTGTGTAACATAAGAGCTGCCAAACACATCCCTCTATTTCTCATTTGCCATGAAACGATCGAGCCTCTCCTAAACATTCTTCTCCCCACCTTGATTATTTGTCAATGTAAATGGATACCCTACATAGTGCAAATCTTCAAGCTTGCAATGGTCCATGACATCTCTCAAAATTGCTGCTTCTTCGAACTTGAATTCATTCCCACCTTTTTTCTCCATAGACCATAACATGAGATTAAGGTCACCACCACATACCCATGCCTCATCTCCACCTCTAAAGAGATTTTTCAAACGATGGCCCATTTTGGGTTTATTTTCCGTCTTCGGATAGCCATAAAGCCCCGCAAATCTCCACTTCATCTCACTATCATGAGCCATGCAAGCATTAATGTGGTTCGCGGAAAAATAGGTAATAGTGATATAGCAATCATCTCTCCATAAAAGCGCCAGACCCCCCCTCTCCTTCTCATTCCCTTTCCTTCACAATCAACAACGAACAAGCATGCATTTGAATTTCAGCTTAGCACACACTCTTTCCATCTCGAAGCTACGTAACTTGGTCTCTTAAAGGAAAACCATGCGGGGTTTTTCATTAATCACAACATGCCTAAGCGCATTGACTGCCTAGATGCTCCCCAATCCGCGACAGTTCTATGATAAGATGTTATTCATTGGTCACCGAGAGTCCAAGAAGTGGGGCCCGCTACTGAATCATGAAAGTATCCTGCCTCATATTGAGTCATCAAATTTCCATCCAACCCTATCTTTTTCTGAATGCCACATTTCACCCTCCTTTACAGCATCCCCTTCCTTCTCTTCGTCACGCTCTTTACGTCTGGCCCCTATCACCTGTTGAGCCACTTTGGTAGTATCCCCCATTCTCTTGGAAGCCGCCACCATCCTCTCTTTTTAATTTGCTCTTTTCCTCCAACAACTTCCTCCTCATTCTTTTCCCCACTCACATTCTCCATACTGCCCTTCTCTACATCACTAGTTGTCTCATTCGTGACACTTTTCCCCCTCCCTATTATCTTCTTTTCCTTTTTATCGATCAGGCAATCAAGTTTTATCATCAATTCTACAATCTTATATTTTCTCCACTACTTTTGTCACCTTAACAAGCTCCTCTTCCTTGCTTATAGGTTTTGGTTTTGGAATAAAAAGAGCTTTTGCGCAGCTAAACCCATCAATTTTTCGAGACTTATCCGCCTCAATACTGCTTCTCTTCCATGGGGATGCTTTAAGCCATCCCCCATATTCCATAGCTGCTTCCTCCTCGTCTTTACACTCCACACAATATTTACTACCGTGACCTTTACAATCCACAATAATAACAAAACACAGGGGGTCTCTCATACTTAACTTCATAATAATCTTCCTCCCCACTTCTCATCTTCACCTTAACCGTCTACAACAAGGATTTTCGAACATCCACCTCAACCCTTAGCCCTATTGATTTGTCAATACCAACAGAACCAGAGCTATTTATTTTTATGAAATTTCCAATCTTTCTCCCAATTGTTTCAACATTTTTATGATTTAATCTACCTTTAAAGGGTAAGTTATATATTCTAACTCGCATAGGTAATTCAAACAATTGCATATCAGAAGGTTTTACCTAACCCTGGATGTCGCCAAGCAAAATAGTGTGTTTGTCGAAGTGTCATGGTTGTCCTTCTAATACTCGATATTGATCTCTCCAATGACGAAATTGGAAGACAAACGTATTTCCACCAATGCTGCTTATATCGAGGCCATGTGTGGGTTGCCACACATTCTTCATCGCTGCCATGAAGGCATTCGAGTTAATGTTTCTTGTAGTCCAAACCTTCCCTACTAGCCCTAATTCCATCCGCTCTTCTTCCTCCTCCTCCTCCGAGTCATCCATTTGACAGATTCCTCCATCATCATCGCCTTTAGAGTTTTTTGTGTTTCATTATTACTCTCAGTATTTGTGTCGTAATCTATGTTATCATTGGAAATTTGGTTGTTATCATTGCTCTCCTGAATATTTAATGCGGAATCCATTGAGAGGTTGCACAATTCTCGAGAGATCCTCGAGCAAAACCCCACCTCCGGAAAACCCTAGAAAAAATCCTTGAACCACCATCCCAAGGAAAACCTAGATGGAACTCTTCTTTTTCCTTTCATATCACAAATATATGTTCTTATTTCATAAATACAATGCTTAATTACTAAGATGAAATGTACATTGCAATCACCTAACCAGATCACCAAAAACAACTTAACGTCATAGTAATTACTGCACGACATATGTTCTTTTATGTATGACATAATGTTCAATTACTAAGATGTAATGGACATTTATACAAAACAAAGTGTATATGAAACTTTTTTTCCAGATCAAAACATATTTGGGTTGAGATACAAGCTGAGCAAGTTAAAAGAAATCATATCATTAAATATTACAAATGTTCTTTTATTCGAAATAAATGTTCTTTTCATTGAACTAGATGTTCTTTGTACAATCATGTATGTCTAAATAAACTTGGGGTTCTTTTGTTTTTTCCCCTTTACTAACATGTGCGTTGAATTTTAATTCATTCACATTTTTTTCATGTGCACCATTAACATCCTGCATGCGGATGTACTATGTACCTTCTAATTTTTGCACATAGTTGAAACTTTCTTTGAGAGAGAAATTAAAAGATGTGGGTGTTGTGAAGTAAAAACGTTGAAATAAATAAGAATGGGGGATGCAAATTCGATTGAGGAAAAGAAAGAGTGAGTTAGTTAAATAATCAGGAAATCAAATGGCCAACTAAAAAAAATTGACCTTCTCACCGAAAACTAGATGTTATTTTTATGGTTTTTAAAAGCTTAGATACTATTATTTCAACAAAGAATCAAATAAGATACTTATTTACTATCCTAAAAAAGTATCTAGTTGACAATTTGTTCTTAATAAGATGTGTTTATTGTAGAATTGAAATCGAAGTGGGGTGTGGCCGAGTGATAAGGCATCGGGTTTTGATCCCGCTATTCGAAGGTTTGAATCATTCCGTCCCATAACATATAGAAATTGTCAATATAATCGAACAAAAAGAAAAACTCATAAAATTTATCCATTTAATTCCGGTCACGTATGATCATTAACAAAGACAAGTCAAAGTTGGAATAGAAATGGAAAGAGAAACCGTAGTTGAAATTATTCTGGTGACTCTTTCCATGGTTAATCCCATGAATTCCTACCAGAAGTACTATTTAATAGCCTAAGAGTATGCTCTAACAAACAATTAATTAAAATCATTTGTAAATAATAAAAATCAGTGGCCTCTGAAGTTGAAAGCAGAAATTAAGGTCTATTCTGTAAGCTGAAATGAAATATGGGCATATCTTATACAAGTAAGAGTATATAATAAGATGGTGACGACTGACAAGCCTCATTGCTCAGCAACAGTAACTATCTCTTATCTCTATCAATTATAGGAAAATGTTGTTCATCATAATTCATATCTGTCTTCAGTATCAATCATGAACATTGTTAAAAAGAAAAGAAAAGAAAACTAAGACATCTATAGGTAAAGGATGAAAGTACAGGTGCGCACCCATTTTTAGTGGTTTCAATTTGTGAGAATAAATACAAAAAATTCTAAACTTGAGAATAAAACCCACCGGCTCTACTTTGAGTCATGATTCTCATATTCCTATTCTTACAGAATTTTGGGACAAAAATATAATTAAATAAAATAAAAATAAATATACTTCTATCTATCCCTCACTTTCTTTACAACAAGGAATATCATTCCGTGGTCATTTCTCACTTTTTCATTGGAGACCTAGGGCCACCTTTGTGTGGTCAAGAAGCAGCAATCATCAAGCATCTTCACACATGTTTGTGTTCAACACTTCAACTTCACCTCTCTAGTCTCTAGTACAAAGGATCACTTACACCATGCATACCTCATTTCTTCCTAAGAGCATCAACATTCAACAACCAAGAGAGAGCCCCTCTCTCGCTTGAGTGCAATGACGCTCCCTTCCCCTTGTCATATAAGTTTGATCCTTAATAACTGGACTGGACTGGACTGGACTGGACTGGACTGGACGAGACATCCAATTGGCATAATTGGTCCACAAATTTTCTGGTGCAACCGTAGTATAACATTAAACAAGATTATCATGTGAAAACAATATCGTCTACAGAGCAATACTTTGGTATTATTGAAAATGTGACGTTAAATAATATCTAGTAAAGTTACAATAAAAAAAATTTATACGTATTTGAGTATATAAATTGACAACTTCAGCAATGCTAAAATAGCACAAAATGTTCTTTGATTCTCCTAGATTCTAGTGTTCAACCAAATGGTCTGAGATGGGCCAGCTCGATAAGCCCCTTCTCCTTTCATCAGTTGGGGGTGGGGGAGGGTTATGCAACCAAAAATGACCCCACTCCCATTATTTTTTACCATAGTTTGATGCCTTTACTCCACATTAGGCAGCCTTAAAACTTAAAAAGGAAATGCAAGTACAGAAAACGGACAATACCTTATAAATCCCCCTCTTTCAAATGGGGAGAATCATACGGCTTTGGCAAAAGATAGCCACAGTAAATTCAACCAGGTAAAAAGCGAGTACCCAGATGTACAACCATTATAATTTTTATACCTAACCTGCACAAGAAGTAAACAAAAGTTAGCAAAGATAAGATGAAAAGGTTTTCTGGGACATCAAGGAATAGTTAATAACACTTGTAGTAACGATTTTTTTTATTAATGAAAGAGAAAACTTGTAAGTCAAGCAGAAAAGAAGCATCTTAATTCTCCAGATGTGGTTGGCCCATATAGCATAATTAGCTGAGTTCCTACAGTCATAGAAATGCCTAAGAGCCTACGAAAAACTTGCAAGCCAATAATAAGCAGGAAGTACAGGTTTAACATATAATCAGTATGGACTTTGACGATGATCGAGTAGCAATTTGTTGAATGTTAGCCGCGCCAACTATTAACCAGCAAATAAGGGTACTGTAGAGCTAAAAAGTTATTCATTTCCTGACTTATGACTTACCAGTTACCGTTCTCTAATTTATTAAGTGTAAATATTCCATTTTAGTAGATGTTATGTGCTTAACATTTAGGCATTTTCAGTTTTTCCTTTAGAACATTGTAGGCGGAACTTATTCGTTATTTAGGTCGAAAGGATCAATTGGTTATGTTTTCATGTCAGTAAACTGTAGATGGAAAAGAAGATGAAATAGAATAAACTAATGCGAGAAACAGGAGACAAAGGGCACAATAAGAGAAGAAGCTATACAATGAATCCAAGTATGAGGTTCTAAAAACAGCTGAGTATCTACTTACAGAACTCAGAAAATGTTTGTACCTACTTGCTACTTTTCATCTAAACATCAATGCGTTCACAACAAATATTAATAATAATGTCAGTGATACAGGAAATATTTCTAAGAAAGAAAAAGAAACACTAGGTGAGCAGGTGTCGAAAAGTATATTTTCCTGAAGATATGTCTGTCGCTGAAGAAAGTGAAAAATTCTACAATTATGAGTCATGACTTACTACAACCATAGGCATTCTCCTCTCCTCCTCAAGCCTCCAACTTCTCAAGCTCCTCTTCGTTCAAACTATTGTGATATGATTGCACAACACTCAAAGTCTGACATACTACGGTTCCAATTTCAAAGATCCTAAGTAGACAAAATCACTTGGACATCCAGTATCCAAGTTCCTGTAAATCAATTAATCAGAAATAATTGCCTTCCGAAACTCGTTGACAAACAGTATCATGTTGGAAGAAAGTATCCTGGCGAAGCTTATTCCATTTCCACATGCCAAGTAACTAGTGAAGAAAGTCACTTTTAAACTTTTTTTTGCTAAAGAACTAATGATTCCCGATATATATACTCACAAATCAGAATCATATTATCCTCCACAAAAGGCCAACTGAGTCTGCAGCTGCCTTGATGCTATATATAAATGTTCCCTATTTCAGAGTACCGCAATTTCAAACTGGAGATTAAAGAAAAAGTTTCCGATTTTAAACTACTTTCATGTTTAAAATCACTAGCTATATACTTAGGCAATTATTGTAAACTTTTTTAAAAAATTATGTGGATTATGCGATATTGGGTTGATTTGGAAATCGACAGCTAAATACGAACCTATTCTTTAAGTCTTCATGTTGTAAATATAGTTTGAACTAGATAAACTTTTATTATCATTTCATTATGCTTAGTCACAATCCCCTCAAAAAAAAATAAATAAATTATGCTTATTCACAACCTTAGTACTGCTAAAGATTGATGAGTTGTTGCTACAGTAAAGAAGATTTGTATCTAATAATCATTCTTATGACAATAATTCAGTAAAAGCATTGAGAATAGATTGCGATGACAAAACAGAGAATCTTAGCACCTGTCCTAACTGATAGTGTTCCAGAGGCCTTCAAGAGTGTTTCTCCGTGTCTAAGTGTAACAGACCAAACAAGGAGAATGTAGTCATCAAAAGATGGAAATTTTCGGTATAATTTGTATGCATAGCTAGAAGGACATAATATATGTAAAAGACAGCAAGAAGAGAGAAAATACATAAGTTAATTCAAAATATAATAGCAAACATGCTGCACCATTCAAGATGCAAATATGCATGTGCTATATCTGCAGGACATAACATGAAGAAGATGATTCATGCACGAACTCAATTAATTGACACGGAAATATCTATAGAGAGATATCTTCAGATATTAAATAAAGGAAAACAGAGTAGTATTATACGTGGAGATTGGAAAGAATCACATAACAAGTCAAGTGCAAGGTAATTGGGTCCTACACGGATGAAAGACACATCTTTGAGTAAAGCAAAGAAACAAGTATAATACTCAACTTGTGTACAGGACGCTTAGTCTCTTATATTAACAGTGTGGGACTAGTTGCTCAAGCAAAACAGCATTGAGAAAGATTGAGGTCCACCCATGTAATTACAGTGAGTGGGTTGAATAAGTACCATACTTACTGAAAGAGATACAATAGTATGTATTCCATATTCCATACTTTCCCCTCAAACAATTTCCCAATTTAAGCATCTTCTTAATTTTCGCTTGTCCATATCGAATACTAAATTTTTATGATGCTCCAGTCAACAGAATCTTCCCCTGCAATTTCCCCATTAAAACAATTACATTTATTTGCTTATGTCTCTGTCAACACCCTTTATTAGCATGGTGATGATGTTCATCCTCTATCGCGTAGAGTTCAAACTCATGGAAAACTGAACAATGATTTTAAAAGACAATGAACAATGCTTGGAGTTGCAATATTGAACATATTATCTACAGGAAGGGGGGAGACTTTGAAAATTTTAGGAGAATACAGTTAGTGGATTCTCTTGTCCAAGTCAGAGGATTCCTATATACCATTCAGGGAATAAGGTTCTAGTTCTTCCAGATTAAAGAATATAAACTAGGGGAGAAAAAAGGAGCCGCTTCAGAAAACAAAGAATATTGCAAGCAGATATATTAGAAAACTTATGTGCATCTATTCTGGTACTTAGTGCAATATATGTGTTGTTCTGAAAAGTTCAGTTCAGAAGCATTCAAACTGGAAATTTGGTTCTGAGTGTGGAAAGTGGACCACAGGACAGGAAGGACAAGATCTCTTTTGAGTTGCTATGAAAAATAGATTAGGTTGCGTTCATTGTTGGCTCTGTCCAAAGATTCCATATTCTCTTAACTTTTCATCACTTCTTTCTCTCTTCCCTATAAAAGCCTCCCATTGCTTGTTTTTTCTCCATAAGAAACGGTGAGGAAAAAAAAGGGGCAGTAGCAGAAAATTGTGGTTTTTTAAGAGTTGATACATGATATAAGGGAGCAAAGCGCACAAGCAAATAACTCAGAAAATCAAGGCCCAACGTCATAAATCTTGCTACAGAAGCAAACATCTAATACCTAAGGTAAAAATCCCCACAAGATAAGACTTATTGATGTTTTCTAGTTTTACTTCAAATTAAGGCTGAAATGCTCATCTTCAAGGCAGGATATGTATCATCACCACAGTCAAGCAAACATGTATCCTTCTCCAAGAATATCAGCTCCTCAAGAAAGGCAGCTTTTCCTGCAAGGTGGAAATGGCTCAAGAGATTCAAATCTCGTCCTCTCCACTGATGCAAAGCCTAGATTGAAATGGACACCTGATCTTCATGAAAGATTTGTAGAAGCAGTAAATCAGCTTGGTGGAGCAGATAGTATGTCTCATTATAATCTAATGTTGAACATTAAATGGTAGTATGTGGTAGCATAACAGGGGTCAGCTAACATGTTGTCTTCCTAATATTTTGCAGAGGCTACCCCAAAAACAGTCATGAAACTTATGGGAATTCCGGGACTGACTTTATATCACCTAAAGAGCCATCTTCAGGTGATTATCACACTCTGTCTTACTGCATGCTCACTGGAGTTCATGATTCACCGTTTTATAATAGACTATATTGCATATTTGCATAACTTGCAGCCCCCAGTTTTCCAACTCTGTCTAGATATGGACATAATGGAACCAAAATGGCTATGACAAGTTTACTATATTCTAGAATTTATTAAACTTTTTTCCCCTGTGAAGAGAAACATAAAGCCAATTATCTGATTTTTGTTTCCCTTTTGCTTAGCAGAAGTACAGGCTCAGCAAAAATATTCATGGACAAACTTCAAGCGGGGCCAACAAAACTGGTATGGTAATCTTCTCAATGATATACCATCATATTCTTAATATAAATTCATCTTATTATGAAACATAACTGTGGATACACTTTTACAGTTGTCATGTCAAGTGACAAAATGCAAGAAACAAGTCCGTCGCATACAAGCAGCATCAACATTGCACACCAACCAAACAAGTAAGCATAATATCCATTATTGTGGTTAGAACCTCCAAGATGACTTCTATGTCATAAAATGCACTAACAGCCGATATTGATATTCAGGAACTTACATATAAACGAAGCTTTGCAGATGCAAATCGAAGTCCAAAGAAGGCTACACGAGCAGCTTGAGGTACTTGATCCTGTCTACTTCCAATTCAAACAGAATGGCCTTTCACCTAAAGCGGAAACAACAACAGCTGCTCAGAATTTACAGAGACATCATCCTAAGAACAGTCGTGACAAAGATGTGGGGTATAAAATGAAGAATAAACTTTGTTATATTTTGTGCCAATACATGCCCACTATACTGCATATGCATTGCTCATTAATAAATGAGATAAAAAAAAGTAATGTAATCAAAGGATAAAATAAAGTAAAACACTTCGACAATAAGACTCGTTAAAAAAAGTTTAATACGTGCAACATGATTTTATTATTCAGATGATTTACTTGATGAGTTGCAATTACTTGGCACATAGCACATTCGTATTTACCCCTTTATGGTTTATGTGAAATTAGGTACAGAGGCGTTTGCAGTTGCGGATAGAAGCTCAAGGAAAATACCTTCAGGCAGTCCTAGAAAAAGCTCAGGAGACGCTTGGAAAGCAGAACATTGGTGTGGTTGGTCTGGAAGCAGCGAAACTTCAGCTCTCTGAATTAGTTTCAAAGGTATCCAACCAATGCCTAAATTTGGCCTTTGCAGAGATGGCAGAAGAACAGCAGGGACTATGCCCCAAGCAGCAAATCCAACCCCACAAACCCATGGGAGATTGTTCACTTGATAGCTGCTTAACCTCATGCGACGGACCTCAACTGAGAGAGCAAGATATGCACAACAGTGAATTGGGGTTGAGACCATATAATGATACCAGATTCTTGGAGGGAAATGAGTTTAATGAAAATCTAAAAGAGCATGCTACGATACTTTTCCCTACAACAACACAGCAAGACACAGCAAAGATGATGTTCCGAATGGAAGGCGCCTGTAGTGACTTGTCCATGAGTGTCGGAATTCGACGGGATACACGGGATGAGCTCGAGCAGAGCACATTCCAACTCGATAATAAGAACTACAAGCTCGGTTCTTTTAGTGGTGAACTCGACTTAAATGCCCGAGATGAACCTGATGTCCCTTCAACCATCAGGCACTTGGACCTCAATGGATTAAGCTGGACATAATAACAGCTTGAGCCACGACAAAAACTTCGGAATCAGCTACTGATGATCACTTCGATTATGGAGCTCTCGGGTAGCATAACAATTAACAGCATAGCCATTCAAAGAATAGAATGACATGAATTAAGTCCTTTTGTATTCCTTGCCACATGATTAGATTCGTGAGGCCTTTTCTTGATCATGAATTTCACACGATAAATTAGTATTAATGGCTATTCAATTAATAGAAAGATTTATAGATTACTTTTTAGCATGAAAATCATATAGAATCATCTCATGTTTGCACACATTACACTTCTAGAGACAGCTATCGCATATCTAGAAGATGATGTAAATCTTCATTGACACATTTCATCAAACATATTGTGTGCAACATAGATTTATCCCAAAATTACGTTTTTCAGTTTATAAGTTCACCACCCATATGTTCGCATCTCTTCTTCAAATCTTGGTTGCACAGAAGCAAGAATCATCGTATATATTTGCAGAATTATAAGGGGGTAAAGATCAAGGTTTTTGTGAGAATTTAGGGTTTGAGGCCTAAGAGAAAAAAAGGTGGAAGAAAATCATAAAAAGAAAGTAAGAGAATTGAATATAAAACCAAGAACAACATTTATCAATTATCACAGCTAACGAACTTGATCCTTTCATGCTAATTGCTAACGGTTATTCTTCAGGATCCCGCGAAAAGCAGTGAATTTTATTCGGAAATGACTGATGAGTGGGCGAGTCAGGCAAGCCCACGTCCAGGGTTTAGCATGGCCCACTGGCTTCATGTCAATCGCTCTGTTTGGGGAAGCACTTTAGCTACCTTAAATAATAGAGGTTGTCTTGTAAGAGACCGACTACTTTTAAATTAAAATTAGGCAATAGTGAGCCCAATATTAAAAAAAGAATTAGCCTAATAATGACTACTTTAATTTCTTTCGATGACTACTTTAATTCATTTATTAACTAGGTCTACTTTCATATTAAAATTAGACTGTCTCCTTTAATAATTTTTGTAAATGATAAGGTGCTAACATATTTTAGGTGCTAAAATGATTAGTAGTGTTTGGGGAGCACCTAAAATAAAATTTCAAGTGGTTAAAATGACTTAAATGATAAGTTAAAAAATTTACCTTTTCACAATCAGATGACTGAAATTTTGGAAAATCTTTCCAAAATTTTGACAACAACTAATTTTGCTAAAATAATTTATCAACTTAATCAACTAATTTTGTCAAACAGTTAAACTAATCAGTTTTAGCACCTTATCAGTTTCAGCTTTATCTTATCAGTTTCAGTTAACTTATCAGTTTCAGTTTATTTTCAGCTAGTAATGCCAAACAGAGTCAATGTTGTGCAAGCTCCGTTTAGTAGGGTGTAAAATATTTTTCATGAAAATGAGTTTTTTTTTTCTTTTCATTTTTCATTGTTTGATTTTATAAGGGGAGTAAAACAAGTTTTTCATCAATGGAGCTCTAAGTAAAAATCATTTTCCTTTCAGAAAGAAGGATAATACATTTTCCTCCATTTTCCTTAGCAACTTTTTACTCTCCTCTTATCCATCCTCTCCATTCTCCTTCCATTTTTTTTTTCTCTTTTTCTTACATTTTTTAATATTGAACCAAACAAAGGAAAATTAGCTTTGCATTTGAATTTTCCATTGTAAAATATCTTACATGAAAAATCATTTTACATTGAAAATGTTCTACATCCAACCAAATGGAGCCTAAATGAAAAACTATAGAAAATTGCCGCCACTTTAAGTTTCAACTATAATCAGTGTGATTTAAAGTATTATTAGCTTTATATGCACGCTATGCGTGCCTAATCATTATCAAAATTGCAATTTTTTGTTGCTTTTTTACTTTTGTTTTTAAAATTTATAGACTGGTAGATTATGTAATTTTCTTTGTAGTTAGGGGTAATTTGGATAAAGAGGGTGGACATCAAAGTTCTCAACAGTTCTCATATATAGTAGAGATAATTTAATTATATCTAAGTGAAGTTAATTTAGGATGATTAGGAAGTTAATTAAATTTAAAGACAAATTTAAAGACTTTGGGAAGAAATCCACAAAATTGAGATTGCATGAGACAAACAAAAGTTGGGATCTTCTAAAAACTAATTGATCATAATTGGGACAAGTAGTGTCTAAGTTTTTTGAGAAAGTATTGACATCCAAATTAAGAGATATGAGAATGTGAATATAGAGGAGAATGATGACCTTGTTTCAAGTGAAGTTACAAAATTGCTTAAACAAAGCTACTTTATCTGTTTCATATTACTCGCTACACTTCTCAATTCATGGACTCCTAGGCAATTTTAGGAGAAGAGAGAGGTAGAAAGTAAAAAGATTAGGGACTCATGTGAGAGGAGAGAGATAGAAAGAGTTTATTGCCCAAAAAGAATGTGTAACAAGTAATGTAAAACTTCCCACAATGGAAAGTGTAGCGAGTATTATGAAACGGAGGAAGTACGTACTCTTTTACCGTCATTCTCACACAAAGGGACGGGTAAAGCCAAAAGGGGGCTGACAAGAGCCCGACCCCTACGGTCCATATATTACGCAAGCTGTCTCTGTAGGTTTTTAAGACACGCTTTGTTAAAGTATTTACTATAGAGTTTGTCTTGTAAGAAACCGCCTAATTCAAAATTAAAATTAGGTAATCGTAAGCTCAATATTAAAAAGAAAATTAGCCCAATAGTGACTAGGTTAATTTCTTCTGGTGATTAGTTTGATTCATTTAGTGACTAGGTCTACTTTTATATTAAAATTAAACCTTCTCTTTTAATAATTTTTATTTACTATATCAAATAAATTATCTTGCTTTAATGGTTAAGTATGTTCGTCAATATAACTCTTTCAACGTGGGGTCACAGAATTGGATTGCGTTAACCATTACTTTTTTTTTATCTACTTTTAATTTGGAAAATTTGCAAAAAAAAAAACTTTTTACGAGTTTATTTTTACGAAAAAAAAACCTTATAAAATATTTTTTGCGAAAACAAACCAAAATAAAAAAAAATTGCGAAAACAAACCAAAATCAAATTTTTTTTGCGAAAACAAACCAAAATCAAAATTATCTTTGCAAGATGAAACCTAGCCACCACTACCAGCAACCCCGACCCTCCCTCCGCCCCCTCAGGCGGCACCCCCACCCCCCCTTCACCCTTACCCTCTTTCCTCTCCATTCTTCTCTCCTTCACCCCTCTCCTCTCCCTTCGTCCATCCCCCCAACCGTTGCGCCACCCAAAACGCCCCCCACAGTTGCGCCACTCAGAATCCCCCACTGCTACACCACCGAGAAACAATGGCTTTCGTTCTTCGATTTTCGATAGTTTTCGTTTCATTTGTGGTGGGGAGTTTTCATGGTGTTATGGTCATGTGATGGTGGCAGACTGGTGGATTCAGATTTTTCGGGTTGCGGAGGGAGGAGCTGTGGGGGGATAGGGTGGGTTGCGGTGTGGGGGGGGGGGAATGGACGAAGGGAGAGGAGAGGGGGAGGGGGGGGGGGAGGGATTTTTTTGAGAATGAAGAGATATCTACTTTATATGTTTGAGAATGATTTTACATGTGGTTGCCAAACAAAGTTGAATCTTCTATTTAAGAACAACATGATCACCGCTAATGTGGAGGTTTGTGTATTGGTATCAATCTTACCCCACTCATTCCTGTTGTGAAAGAAACAACTCACATGGAACACAATGAAGTCGAATGCACTAATTTAACGTGGTTCACTAATAATGTACTCCCTCCGCTCAATTTTAATTGTTACCCTTTGACATTTTACACTATTCACAAATTGCACTTTGACCTTCGTTTGAGATTTATACGTGAATAAAAACATAGTCATGTGGGATATTGTTAGATTCGTCTTAATATGTATTTTATTAATATGTATTTTTTACAATTTTTACAAATACAAAACTAGAGATATATATCGTCAAAGTTTTGTATTGACATGCGTGAAAAATGTAAGTGTGTAGATTAAAATGAAACTGAGGAAGTATTAGTTACAACCATATGTAGGGAAGAAATTTATTTCATTATCCTTGAGAAGGAGAGTGTACAGAATACAGATAATGGCAGAAGAGAAAGGATGGATGGTTTATATGGTACCTTTTTAATAAAATAAGTGGAATAGGCCAAAACAGGTTCAAAATTGAAAAAAAGGCCCTGTGCTTGGTCATTTGAAGCGTTAGACAAAAGATTCAAGTATTTCAACAAATTTCCACTTTAACTTGAATTCTCCACAAATAAAACCCGATGTAAACAAAAATTGCCAGATATACCCATGATACCCCTAGGGGCCATCAACAAGTTAAAATGTTCAGCAAGTCCAAATAATGTCGATCGGAACTTGACATGTGAACTATCTTGATGAGCATACTAGCAGGATCATCAACAGTACATGCTTTCATCACCTGGATTATCTTCTTACCTCTTAGAAAATGATATCTCATATCTATATATTTAGCCATTCATGGTGGACTTGGTCTTGAGCTAGGTATATTACACTCAAACTGTCATTATAAAAACAATATATAGCTTAATTCCTTGATTATGATATATACTAAGATCACTAATGAGATTGGTTAGGCGTCCAACTGTTTGAATCCTCAAGGGACTCCAATAGGGAATATGGTAATTTTACTTGCAAAGAAAAGCTGAGGAAATTGAGATTAACACACACGCGAGTGAATCAACAAAGGACCATTATTTTTCTCCTTTAACAATTTCTCTCTCCAAACTCAACTTTCACCACTTGAAAAATTCCATCACTTTCATCTGCTTCTCCAAACAAAATTCAATTCGGAGGCAACTGCACTGCTCCAATACAGGCACCAACACCCACCATTATAGGGAAAAAAGTGATGGATAATTTATCAAAATATTACATCGGAGGTCGCCGAGTTTGACAGAAGGAGAAGCAAGCAGGGGTGCTAAGTTGACTAATGACGAAGCTCGCCGTCTTGGCCGTACAATTACCAGAATAATGCATGCAAGTAAAAAAAAATATTACTTTAAATGAAATTGTAATTTAGTTAACTAATATTAAAAAGAAAAAGACAATTTTCATACTTTTTTGTTATGTGTTTTTTTTTCTTTATGCAACCAGGTTATGATAATGATTATTGAGGGTGAAAAATTGGGAATTAACTTGTTTTTAATGTTGTGGGAGCTTTTCCCATTTATCATTGATTTCATTTTACTTTTGTGTTGGATTATGGTTTTATTTGGTTGAACTTGGGCTCTGTTCCGAAGCCTTGTCTTTGTTGTTTTGATAGGAAAGTCTTGTTGTTCTCTTGTGATAGTTAAAAATATTTCCTATTTTAATTATTAAAAAAAAGTGCGAAAAATAATGGTAATAATTTAGTGTAAGTAGGGAATAATAGAATGACACCAATTACATTACATAGAATGGTACCAATTACATTACAAAATGGTACTACTTTGAAATAATAAGGGTACCAATTATATTACATAGAATGGCATTCCTCTGTTTTTTATCGTTCTCACTTAGAATCTTGACACTATACATACTTAGAGAGAATCTTCTCAATATTTTTCAATATATAAGAAAAAATATAGTCATTTGGGGTCTTGTTTGATTCGTCTCAATTAGTACATTATTAATTTTTAATCATTATAATCTGTACTAATATATAGTGAAAGATATTTAAGTTCAAATATATGCATTGGGAGATGTGCACAGGAAAGTGAGAAAGATAAAAACAAAAGGAGTACCAATTAGCGTACTATAACATAACTTAGGTATCTTTTGAAATTCTTTTGGTACCAATATAAGATCACTTTGGTATCAATATAAGACCACTTTGGTATCAATACAAGATCACTTCGATACAAGTACAAAATTATTTTGGAACCTATTCATAATAAGATACCCAAATTATTACCTAGCTAACCCCCACACTAAGCAAAATATAATGAGAATGGTTTTAGTGTGCATTTTTAGTACTTTAAAAACACATATCAATTATGTTTTAGTTGTTTGATTAAAAGGATTAAAGTTATCTAAGTTTAACCATTAAATTAATTTGCTAAACCAAAGTCAACTATATCATCAATTTACATTCATTGGATTATATTTGAAATTATTAAATGCATAGTAGATCACAAAAGGTCAGTATATAAGAGCATAAAAATTGTCATTATGTGCATAATATATCTACAATTGTCATACAGTAAGATATATTACTTGATTATGTGAAATAAGGTAATTGAAACTTTAACCTGTTTTTGTATATTTTCAATCTCATGCTTGATATGTTTTCCATGAAAAGAAGACACTTCATACAAATAAATGGAAACTTGATGTGTTGTACTCAAATCGTGAAATATGATTAGCAATATTAAGGATACCAATTTGTTCATTGAATGGTACCAAAGTTAGAGGTATAGGGTACCAAGGCCTTCTGTGGATTTCATTTATGGAGAAATATTTTTTCATCACATAATCTATTTAAGATGAAATCATATATTGTAAAGATTTCATCCCTTAGATGGTACTTTGGGAAATTTGATGCATGAGTTAGACTCAAATCCTTTCTCTCATACTTTATTGAGGATCAATCGTATGTTTGAAAGATTTTATCCCTTAGAGTAGTGAAAAAGGAGAACTTGATGTTTTGGACTCAAACACAGAAATCGGATTGGTCGTTGTCAAGAATACCAAGTTGTTCAATGGACGATACCAAAGTATGATGTGTAAGTGTTGTATAATATGATCACTATAAGAGGGGGGTGAATTATAGTGAGAGAATAAGCGTAACTTTTTGCAAAATTAAAAGCTAGCTAGTGAACACACAATGGAAGCACAAGAAGTTTTAGCAAAAAAACTTCCTAGGCCCAATTAGGAAGAAACAACCTCGACCACAAGGGATATTAACTCAAACTTTTCACTATAATAGGCCAACAACTCTATTACAAACCTATTAATTCTCTAAAGCCAAAACCTGAGTTCCTAAACTTAAGTTCTCAACAACAGTTCCATCTAACACGGTTGTTCTCTCAAACTTCACTCGAAGTTATTTTCTCACTCCTTTTCTTTTGCTTCACTCAAAACTTTCTCACACTTACATGAGTTCACTCAAACCCATTAAACAAACAAACACTAGGGGAAAAAAAAGGAAGGGTTGTGCTTTTTCTAAAAGCGCAGCCCTACTAAGTGAAGGGTTGCGCTTTTATAAAAGGCGCAGCCCTACTAAGTGAAGGGCTGCGCTTTTATAAAAGGCGCAACCCTTCTGACTAAGTAGGGCTGCGCTTTTGAAGAAAAGCGCAGCCCTTCTTAAAAAAATTTGAAATTTCGAAATCGCGGGCTTTCAAATATTGAGCGGGGATTCAGATATATTATCCCTCATTCTCTCTCCTCTCTCACGTCCCTCATTATTCCTTTCCTCCTTCTCTCTCATCCTCTCTTCTCTCTCAAAAACTCCCATAAACATTTGCGACAAAAACCACGAAATGATTTGCACTAAACATGCCGACGATGTCTGATTGCCTATTGTGATACCTTTTCGGAAGCGGAACGGGCCAACGAGTCAAACTCACCGCTATGCCGTGACGTTTAGGCTTTTTAAGCCATCCGAGTTCGTTTAAGCCTCCAAATAGACATTTTAAGTTTTTTCGAATTTTTTTTCCCTTAAATTATGTATTAGGGTTTTGTTTTATGTATTTAAACATTATTAGGTTAATGTTTGGAGGTAGTTCTTGTATTTTCAGATCTATAATGTTCTTGTATACTTCTCTTTGTTTATTTTGATTAATGTTCTTGTATACTTCTCTTTGTTTTGAGTAATGTTCTTGTATACTTCTCTTTGTTTTGATTAATGTTCTTGTATACTTCTCTTTGTTTTGATTAATGTTCTTGTATTTTCATCTTTGTTTTGATTAATGTTCTTGTATTTTCAGATCTATAATTTCTTCTCTTTGTTTATTTTGATTAATGTTTTTGTTCCTTTTTTTCATTTTAGTTTCATTCTTTTTTTTTGTTTTTTTTTGTTTTGGGTTTAGTATTTTCATTTTCGTTTCGTTTCTCTTCTCTTCTGTTTAATTTCAGAAAATGTGAGATTATGAGTAAAAAAATGTCAAATTTTTTTTTTTTTTTGGTAGGAAGGGCTGCGCTTTTCTAGCGCAACCCTACTTAAAAAGTGAAGGGCTGCTACTGAAAGGGCTGCTGTCAAAAAGCGTAGCCCTATAGGCCTTTTTCAGCGCAGCCCTTCTTCATTTTTCCACTAGTGAAATACAATTTGTGATAACAATGGAAGAGTAAAAACAAAAGATCGTAAGTATGAATTCTCTTGGGAACACGACACTGACACTTAGGCAACTTAGGATTTTAAGCTATGTCAGACACAAATTAATCTTGGGATTAGACGCCTATTTATAGTAAG
This sequence comes from Beta vulgaris subsp. vulgaris, assembly GCF_026745355.1. Classification (NCBI taxonomy): domain Eukaryota; kingdom Viridiplantae; phylum Streptophyta; class Magnoliopsida; order Caryophyllales; family Amaranthaceae; genus Beta; species Beta vulgaris. The sequence continues at coordinate 48,683,225 of NC_079204.1, read as the reverse complement.
TAGCCATGAATTAATTTTCCACTAATTAATCCGCTAACCCCATGATCTCCACTAATTAACTTTACTTGGAAACTAAGAAGCTAACCTACTAACCCGGCCACTAACTCAGTTAGAACGTGTAACAATGCAAATTACGTGATAAGTGGTTACTTGGAAAATAATTAAACAATTAAAAAATAATCTAATTTAGGAAAAATATATTTTACATTTAATTTAAATCTACCAGAAAAATCAAATTTATTTAAAGAATAAAATTTGATTTTTCGAATAAAAGAAACTAATTAAAATCTTTTCATAACTAATTAAACTAGGACTCCTAAATTTCTATTATACACCTAACAGTACTTAGGCGCTTAACATTTATTAGGTTTAGGTGTTCCTAAATTCGTTTCTAAGTCAGTTCCCAACTAAAGTTCCTAACCTGTGCCACTATCTGTTCCTGTCATGGGAACAAAACTTAGTTCCTTTGAGAATTCAACACCAAACATCTTATATATACCTTTACTCAACCTTAACATCAAGAATATAATCCACCCTAATGCATTCTAATCTTCATTCCAAGCTTGATTCTTCATCTTAGGAACATCTTCACTTCGATCTTGATTAACTCTCCTTTCTTTAGTCTTCGATCAAGTATTCTCTTTGTTCGTCAATTAATAACCTAGCAACATCACACATGAAATAATACAAGTATGTCTTTTGTGGTTAAGTCATATTCAAAACTTAGGGTTAACGGTAAGGTACCATGTCCTTGTATGAATTTCACTAATAAACCTAATATTTTCTCACATATTCTATTTAGAATCAAATTATGTGTTATCCCACCATGATATACCCCAAATCATTGACATGATGTTTAATTGACTTTTTTCTTGTACATTATTGGTCCAAACACTTGCAACTCATGTAAGAAGAAGAGGGTACCAAACTACCAATGTAAGAACCTTGATGTACCAAGGTAACACTTAGTCCTTGCAAATGGGCTCCAATCTCTCCTAATAATATCCTATTGTTGTTCATAGATGATCCCACCTAATGATGTTCAATTGGCCACTTCCTTGTACATTATTTTACCCAAACACTTGCAGCTCATGTAGGAAGGGGAGGGTACTAAGTATGAAGCATGATGTACCAATAGGTAACACTTGGTCTCCCAAATGGGTTTCCATCTCTCCGAATGACATCCTATCATTGTTAATAGATAGTTCCGACCAAATTATATATCACAAATCATTGACATGACGTTTAATTGGCCTTTTCCTTGTATATTATTGGCCCAAACACTTGCAATTGATGTATGAAGAAGAGGGTACCAATGTATGAACCATAATGTACCAAGGTAATACTTGGTCCTCCCAAATAGGCTCCAATCTCTTCCAATGATATCCTATTGTTGTTCATAGATGGTTCCCAGCTAATGATATATCCCAAATCATTGACATAATGTTCAATCGGCCACTTCCTTGTACATTATTTTGTCCAAACACTTGCAACTCATGCAGGAAGGAGAGGTACCAATGTAGGATCCTTGATGTATTAAGGTTAACACTTGGTCCTCCCAAATGGACTTCAATCTCTCCAAATGGTGTCATATTGTTGTTCATACATGGTTTCCACCTAATGTTATACCATGAATAATTGTTCGACATGATGTTCAATTGGTCTCTTACGTGTACATTATTATTGGCTCAAACACTTGCAGTCCATCTAAGAACACTAATGCATTAATACATCACTCCTACCCTTTTTTCCCCACCACACTTTTTTTGTTATTATTAGAGACAATAAAGTGAGAAATAATAGCCCCCATGTTTTATAGCAATTGTGCGATTGCCTCCTCAACTTATACATGGAACAAATGAAACACTTAACTGAATCTTGATGTGCAATTAGATTCCATTACTTATTTTTAATTAGACCAATTTCTTGCCAGAAAGATAATAGGAAAATTAAAAATCTTAGAAAATGTATTTTCTTATCCAAATATATATTTTCAATTTGCTTCTATATCCAACTTTTTATATACTTACACAAACTATTCCTTCATTCGGTATATAATCTCGACACTTAAGTCCTTTCCATTGCATTAAAAAAAGTCATTTTCCATGGGTTTGTGAAAACATTGCTTGCCTATATCAACCTTGTTCTCTTTGAAAGAGAATTATTTTCCATCGGGAGAAAAATATGAAGTTCTATTTTGATACTTCCAAAGTATGAAAGGTGGTTGGAGTCTAAATATTGACGCGAGCTCTTAGGGGGAAGTTAAAATGCTATGTGTAAAAGAAGCAGGCTCGAAGCAACGAAAGTGGGAGTAGAGGTGCATAATGTGCCAGCCCAAGGCTCCCTAAACTTATTCTCCACTATGTATATTACATTTGACACCACATAAAAGGTAACTTCAACTAACTAAACAAACACATACATTTAGAAAACTCTCTCCACTCTCTTGCTTTGCATTGCTCAGCTGACTAACTTAAGCATCAGAGAGGATTCACTCGGAAAGTCCTCAAGTTAGTCTTCTTGTTTTGCTAATGACAACCCATTTGGAGTATCTATTCAACATTAATCATACTCACATTCATTTAGCAAAGTCTGACTTGCTATTCATACCCACAATACTGCTTTTAGTAGAAACAAGTTATTGTATTATTGTTCATCTTTTTTTGTCGAAAGTTATGCACTTTTTCCCAACTAAGTAACCAAGGTAATTTAGAACCTTAGATGTGTTTTTCGATCAGTTCTAGCTATAACTTGTAATGATTAGATGAACCAGGGTTTAATATAGTATGAAGCTAGAAGAACAAAAAAAAAAAAAAAGCTTGTGAGAATAATGACAATGGAGGAGGCTTAAGCATTTAATTACAGTACGAAGTCGAAATTAAGGGTTTAGTTTATTTTTTGTATATCAAGAGTATAAGGCCTAAGAATAGAAGATTGTTTTCTAAATGTATATCAGAGATGTATAATCATATTGGTAAAATAAAATAAAATGAAAGTGAGTAAAACTTGAGTGGTTAGAGCATCTCTTTTCGTTCCAAGAGGTTTTGGGATTCAATCTCATCCTTGGCAAGTTAAGATCCCCTTTATTCCCCATCTTGTCAAGGTTTCTCCTTACTAAATAATATATTGGTAAAATAAAATACATGTAATTAGATATATATTATGACCCTGTTTGGTCAACAATTTTGGGATGATAAAACATATGAAGCGAGGAACTGTAGAAAAAATGTTTAGAGAGAGAAACTCTTCCTTCTCTCTAGTAATTCGATGAAACAGTATCAACATCATCCAATTTTGAATCTTAGTGTTTGTTAGAGCTATGGCGAAAGGTTCGAAAAAGGGTAATGGAGGTCAGAAGAAGAATAAGGCTACGAATGTGAATAAGCCACAATCAAGCGACGCGATAAAGGAGAAGAATATCAATGATGTTGTGAATGATGCTGAGTTGGTCGTCGGATGAGGAACTATCGGATTCATCTATTGATAGGAATGTTTCAGAGCAAGACAGAAGTGTGTTTCTCGCTGCGAGAACACATGTTGCTACCCGGGTTGATTCAATGAGAACTCCGGTTAAAGCTCCGTCAACTGTGAATCCATCACCTTATCCAATGCAACATCTAGCTAGCTAGTAACACATGTAATACTTCAATCCCTGTTAATTAGAGTTATTCATTATTTAATAATATTGTTGAAGAAGGTTTAAATTTTTGAACAACCTGCTATAGCTAGATTTGGTGATGAAGTGGGTATTACAATGGAGGATATTAGTCCTGAAATTTTTTAACAACCTGGTTAAGAGAGGTGAGATGCATGAGATGGAGTCCATAGGCCCTTTTTACACTTGGTCTAATAAACAGGAGGGTGATGATATGATTTTTTTTATAAAATTGATCGAGTGTTTGTTAATGAGGGGTAGGATAGGTTGTTTAATAAAACTGTGACTCACTTTCTCCCTGAAAGTGTTTCAAATCATTATCGTGGTATAACTCATATTCACACTATTAGAGAATATAAACCCCCTTCTTTTAGATTCTTTAATATGAGGACATTGGATGATCAATTTGGAGAGATTGTGCATTCTAGTTGGCAGAAGCAGGTGCAGGGAAGTCTAATGTATCAAGCGGCGAAGAAATTGAAATTATTGAAGTATGATTAAAGGTGTTGAACAAAAGCAAATTTTCTAATATTGAGCTTGAAGCCGATCTTGCTCATAAGAGAATGATTACTGTTCAGAAGAAGATCCAAGAGTATCCGAGTAATAGAGCTTTGCACCAGGAGGAAGCTGAAGTAACACAACAATATTTTACTCTAAATAAAGCTAGAATGAGCTTCCTACAACAGAAAGTGAAGAGTGATTGGCTTAAGGAGGGGATAGTAATACAACATATTTCCATGCTAGTTTGAGAAAGAGAAAGGCCCATAATCAAATTTACTAGATAAAGAATACAAGGGGAGATTAGGCTGAGGATTCAAAGGGAATTGAGAAGGCTTTCTTGGAATTTTATGAGCAATTGCTTGGTTCTGCTCAAGAGTCTAAAAAGAAGGTGAGTAAGAGTATTCTCAAGGAAGGTAAGATTATTAGTGATGTGAATAAGATAATGCTTACTAGTAGGTTCAATGCTGGGGATGTTAAGCATGGTTTGATGGATATATATTATATTAAGGCTTATGGGCCTGATGCCTATTCTAGCTTGTTTTACAAGAAATCATGGGATGTTATTGGTGATGATAATTGTTGCAGTGTTGGATTATTTTTGACATTGGCAAATTGCTGAGACAGATAAATTGTACTACATTGTGTTTGATCCCAAAGTGTGAGCAACCTCAGGATGTAACACAATACATACCAATTGCTTGTTGTAATATTTTGTATAAAATTATATCCAAGATGTTGTGTGCTAGACTAAAAAAAGTGCTCCCTGATATTATAAATCTTGTGCAGAGTGCTTTTGTTGAGAGCAGAGTATTATTCCAATGTGCTCATTTGTCAGGATATGATGAGACACTATAAAAGGAAGAGTGATCCTGCTAGGTGTACAATGAAAATAGACCTTAGGAAGGCTTATGGCTCATTAGAAGGGATTTTTTGAGAGAAATGTTGGAAGGCCTTGAATTTCCTGAGAAATTTGTGAATTGGGGGGGGGGGGGGGTAATGATGTGTGTGACTACCCCTAGTTTTTCTGTAAGTACAAATGGAAATCTCTGTGGGTTATTTGAGGGCAAGAAGGGGGTTGTGGCAGGGGGATCCCATTTCACCCCTCCTCTTAGTGATTGTTGTGGAATTTTGCTCTAGGTTAATGAGTAAAATGTGTAAAAAGAAATAGTTTGATTTTCATTATAGGTGTTATCTTTGAGGTTGACTCATTTAGTCTTTGCAGATGACTTAATGTTATTCTGCAAAAGTGAGGTCAAATTAGCCATTTTGATGAAGAGGGTGATGAAATCTTTTTATGAGGATTTGGGGTTGTTTGCTAGTCAGGATTAAACAACAATATATTTTGGCGATGTTTAAGAAGAGATTCAGGACATGATTTTGCAGGTTATAGGGTTTTCAATAGGTTCTTCCCCTTTCGTTAGCCTGGTGTGCCCATAAGTTCAAAAAGACTAGCAAAGTCAGATTGTGAAGCTTTAGTGGAGAAGTTTGTGCAAAGAATAGTGTGTTTAAGCTCGAGGCATCTTTCCTATGCAACTCGAGTTACTATTTTAAATGATGATTGCATGAACCTCTACATATACTGGGCTCAAATTTTCCTCCTCTATAAAGGTGTTCTTAATAGAATCAAGCAAATCTGTAGAGGCTTTTTGTGGGAAGGGAAATTTTTTTCCACTAAAGCTCCTCCTGGTGCTTGGAAGGAGGTTTGTTGGTCAAAGAAGAGAGGTGGTTTAAGAGTGAGAGATGGTGTATGTTGGAATATGGCAACTATAGGACAATATATATGGCAAATTTCACAAAAAGAAGATTTGCTCTAGATAAAGTGGATGCATAATGTCTATGTAAAAGATACTGAATGTTGGGTTTACAAAACCCATGTGAATGCAACTGAGCGTGGAAGAATATTTCCAAGATTAAATATAAGCTGAGGGGAGCCTATACAAATGGAAACTAGTGTCTTGACCAGGATAGGAAGTACACAATAAAGCAAGGGTACAACTGGTTACACGAATAAGGAGACAAAGTAGATTGACATTACTGGGTGTGGAATTCATTTAATGTTCCTAAACACTCATTTATTTCTTGGTTGGTTGCTCTAGATAAGTTAAGAATTAGAGGTAGACTCGCTCGTGTGGGTATTGGAATTGATGAGCAATGTGCTATGTGTGGGAATGGACAAGAGAATCATGTCACCTCTTTTCTTCAGATGCTGCTTTAGTGGATAGGTTTGTGTGGGTATGCTCCTATGGTTGGACATTAGGGCTACTATTGATGGATGCATTTTCACCTGCTGGAAAAAAACGAGGAAGGAAATTCAAGTCAAAGAGGAAGCAAACGAGTTGTTATGCAACGTTAGCTGCTACTGTGTATCATGTGTGGCAAGCTATGAATAGTGTAGTCTCGGAGCTCAAGGTGCCATTACCTAGTGCAGTTATTAATTGTATTAAACCTGATATTTTTATTAGAGTAAGAGCTTGCGTAACTAATAAATGGTCTAGTGAGGAGAGGGTCTGGTTGGACAGGCTTAATAGTAGAGTTTAATGTGGGTGGGTGCTCGTCCATGTCTTTTATGTTGTTAGATGGTTTGTTGTTGCCTTTGTGTGAGGTTCAAGTTGTATTGTTTTTTGGTGGCTCTTGCTTGCTTTTGGTAATACAACTTACATTTTACCGAAAAAAAGAGAAGAGAATCAAATATCTTCCTTTTACTTCTTGTTTAGTTCAAACTATCATCAATGCATTACCATTATTACGTGGGGAGATGAGACGCTAATCATTAGCGGGTACGCTGCCCACTAACAACAAGTATTATTATTTTTAAAAGTTACCTTTACGTAAAAAAGAACTTTTTGATTAAATAAAAATATAAAAAAAGTCAACCTTTTGCCAAAAAATAAACATGTAATCTCTGTCAAAAAGTAAAAAGTTGCCGATAGTGTTTGTCGTTCAACTTTCCCCCATAAAAGTACAAATGGTTATCTATAAGAAGTTAAGAACCCATGTGTGTATGTCTAAAACATTGATTATTGATATCTCAATCCCTATTATATGTGTTTGAGACACTTGTTATTGTTAAATCAACCTCTATTTCTATATGTAAATATCCTAAAATGACAATATTGTCCCTATCAGTCAATTTGCCCACTAACAATTAGTGTCTTATAACTCCTCCATTGTTACTTGGTGGTAGGGGTGTAAAGAGCCGAATCGAGACCGAACAGGCTCAGGCTCGGCTCGGCTCGACAATGGTTCAGATTAAGCTCGGCTCGAGCTCGAAGCTCGCCGAGCCTAATTATTGAGGCTCGGCTCGAGCTCGAAAGAACTAAAGCCAAGCTCGGCTCGATAACTTGATATTTTAAATATTAAAATAACGTTCAACTTAACTTATCCATTAAGTACGGGCCAATGGACTATTGTCAAACTCTTGTTCAGTATGGATGTCAAAGAGTGATCCTTAGTTAATAGGCTAAGCCCAATATCCAAATAATTTCTTCCTCTATACTCGCTCTTTAATAGAGCAGCTCCAACAACAATCTTACTTCCTTGTCGATGTGGGATCTAATCCCAAGTTCCCAACTAACCCGTAGCACTGTTACTGCATGTGTTGCAGCGAAATAATGAAATAGGCTATGTGGGATCTAATCCCAATTAATCCCCTAGCACATTACACATAGGCATTTGCTGCCAGGTGTAGGCACTATATATATAAAATACAAGTTGATTGCATTAGTGAGCAGATGAAAGTTTTTGTATAAGTTGCAGTCCAATATATACAAATGCAACATTAAAGAATAGTCCACTACACAATACATGTTTATTAATATAGATTTTATAGGAAAAATAAGGTTGTTATCTATTTTCTCTATCGATGTGGGACAATATTATTTTACCTACAAACTATCTAAAATATTTTCGAGCTTGCTCACGAACTTTCGAGCCGAACTTATGGAGGCTCAGGCTCGGCTCAATAAGGTCTCAAGCCGATCCCGAACTCGAGCCGAGCTTTGACCGAGCCGAGCTCGAATAGTTTGCGAGCCATCCAAGCTTATTAACACCCCTACTTGGTGGTAATGGATGCATCCAGTTGTTACACTCCCTTCTCCTTCTAATAACAAAGTCTATTTCTCGATGGTAATGATAACCCTTCCATTTCAAAACTTAAACCAAACATCTAATAAAGATAATAAATTTTGTTACAGTACATTATTTTATTTTTCTATTTAGTAACTTAAATCAAACATGCTCAATTGTTCCTAATATGTATTTGCAATTTTGCATTATTAAGAAGTCTAATAGACGACATCAATGAATGATGATCACCGCTAACTCAAATAACCCTTCGAAATGGTTATATTTAGAGGACCAAAAGAACCTACCAACCACCAAAAACCCACATATTCCTTAGAACAAAAGAATATAACACAAAAATATTAGGTAATACTAACTAATAAGAGAGGCCTAAATCATAAATGCATAATGCAATTGAACATTATCCAAATATTATATTTGCAATCACCTCAATAAAAAAGATAAAAAGTTGCAAGTTGTTGACCTTCATCCTTCAACCATCAAAGTCATTTTTTTGATCCATAACCATCAAAGTCATTAGTAGGCAAACAATAGCTAATATGGTGCCACATCCCCTGTCAATGGGCCCCTACTGCCTTTTCTGCCAATCCCATGCCTTAGCAGTTTTTTTCCGCAGCACCCAGTTTTCCTAATTCTCGTCGATGTTGAAATAAAGCTCATCCTTTCAACTCTTATTCAAAATCACTCTCATTCTGTCACATCCATTATCTAACATTCAATTTTGTTTTTGTTTTTGTTCTATCATATTCATAATTTTCAGATCTGGGGGTGTATATTTTGTCATCATTGAAGAGTAATAATTTCTGGGTTCAATCCAAATTTGATCAATTTGAAGTAAATTTGTAGTTTTGGTGCATTCTTTTGTTGGGTTTTTTCTGAATTTCATATATGGTGAAGGTGAATCTTGGTATGTTCTGGGATTTTAAGAAGATAAGCTTTTCTGGGTTCCATCCAAATTGATGAATTTGTGTTAAAGTTGGGATTTTTAGACAACAAATTTATTGTGAGATTGTTTCTATCATGGTGTCAGTGAATTTGGGTATGCTGCACTATGTGTTGGACCATGTATATGGTGCATTTGTTCATAGAACAAGAATTAGCCCACCTTTTTTTTCCAAAGGTTGGGGTGGAAATAAGCTTGATTTACTTGAAAGTCTAATAAAACAACTTTTTCCAGAAATTGAAGGCCAAAATTGGCCTCCTCAGTTGATTCAACCAATTTGGAAGACAGTTTGGGAGACAAAAACTGCATGTTTGAGAGAAGGAGTTTTTAGAACTCCTTGTGATGAGCAACTTCTAAGTGCATTACCCCCAGAGAGTCACATTGCAAGGGTTGCATTTCTCACTCCTAAAATTTTTAGTCCAGAGAAGATGGCATGTGTGGTTCATCTTGCAGGTAAAATTTTTTCTTTGATCTTCTGTTTTTTACTGCTTAGCTTGAGGATTTTATATTGAATTTGTTGTGGTAGTTTTGATGTAATTGTGTTTGTAAACACGGTAGTGCATATTAATTTGTAGTAATTGTGTTGAGTTGGATATGAATTGTTTTACTTGCTCCTTAATTATATGTTCTCTTTCAAGATTTGTAGTAATTGTTTTGATATTGAATTGATTGCTAGTTTTGTTCATCTTATTGCCTCTTGCACGGAATTGTCAGAGATTAATTGTTTGCTTATTTGCCTAATCTATGAGGTTTAAATGTTAAATTTTTGCTTATATGTCAAAATAGAGAGGTTGAAGTTTGAATATTTGAAATTTGTGTCTAAGATCATAACTTTGACGCCCAATATTTATTATGATGCAAAAATGCTTAAGTTAGATTGATCTTAACAATAATGTTAATAGCTAGCAAGGTTCAACTGAACCAAACCGAATTTTTCTTGTTAATGTGGTATGGAGGAGGTAGTACATTTAGGCAGCTTGTGTTTCTTGCGAAACATAGTCTTTTGAAGAGTTCCAAAATTATTTTTTGTTCTGATGCTTAGTGTTAGAGAAGACAGGCTTTGCATTTGTAGACTCCGAATAGCATGGATTTTTGTTCATAGGAACTTGTAGATTTGTAGTAGTTGAGAATCTGCTCTTTATCTTGAATAAGATAGGCTGAAGTGCTCGTGGAGCTGTTTTCTAGTTGTTGTTTTCCTTTTTGGCTAATTGTAAATAAATGTAGCACAAAAATGGCTAGAGTTTTGGGAACAACCATAACTCTGGGAGAATGCCATTTTCTAGTTTCATTAGCACAGAATTGGCTAAATTCTCAAGGTTTTTGTGCTTCATATAATAAAACTTGAGATTTGCCAATTTTATTAGCCTTTTAATGCCTTTGCCCTTGTGGTGCTTTGACCTTGATCTCTAGTGACTGATTTTTTTTTTTTTTTCATGCTGCATGATCATATAATGAGGCATTGAATCTGATACAATAATGCAATAAATGCTGCATTTTTGTGGTGTTGTCATTGTCAGAGTCATACGTATGTCAATTAGTTTGATAATATGAGTTAACAATGTGTATGATTATTTACATAGGCACTGGGGACCATACTTTTGAACGGAGGTTGCGGTTAGGTGGACCATTGCTAAAGGAAAATATAGCAACTATGGTTCTTGAGAGGTGGGAACCCATGTGCCCATGTTCTACTCTAATATGCAGATTTAGTCTTTTTTCTTTGGGTGGTTAAAAGTTAAAAACCCAATTTAACTAGTACGACTTTGCAGTTTCTAACTTGAGAATGTTTAACAATTTGCAGCCCATTTTATGGACAGAGGCGTCCTTTTCTTCAACATGGTTCAAAACTTCACTGTGTCAGCGATTTGTTATTATTAGGAAGGGCAACTATAGATGAAGCTCGGTCTCTTCTACACTGGTTGGATGAGGAGGGATTTGGCAAACTTGGTGTTTGTGGACTTAGCATGGGTAAGCACCTCAACTTTTAATTCTCAATTTTTTTATGAAGGGGATTTAAATTATATATATGAGCCTTTCCAAATCCTCTCAAGCTTCACTAGCCATTAGAACAAGGAATACTTATGCAGCAAAAAAATCCTATTTCTATTAGGTGGAGTACATGCTGCGATGGTTGGATCCCTGCACCCTACGCCAATTGCAACCCTCCCATTCCTCTCCCCTCATTCTGCTGTTGTAGCTTTTTGTGAAGGTGTTTTAAAGCACGCGACTGCTTGGGATGCATTGAGAGCAGAACTTGCAGCACAAAAGGATACGTTGACTCTAGAAGATGTCAGGCAGAGGATGAGAGAGGTGCTCTCTCTTACAGATGTCACCCGCTTTCCAATTCCAAAAAATCCTGATGCAGTTATATTGGTCGCTGCTACTGTAAGTGTCCTTTTCTTTTGCCCAGGAAAGAATGTTTTATATTATTGAGATTAAGATATAAGGAGCAGGGCTGTTGTATTGTAATACTTGATTTTTGAGTTATTGCTCTGTTATATTCTTATATAAACTTATTACACTGGCACCTGTTGAATTGGTTGTAAAAGAAATAAAAGGCCTTCAGAACCTTCTGTTTTAAGGAGTAGTTACAATTGTTTCCTAACAACCACCTTACCTGTGGTTACGACAATATTGTTGCTTTGCATCTGTTCTTTTTTGTTGGCTCTGTTGGGTGTAACCTGTTGAGAAGGAAGCAACCTCGAGGGGAAAAAATGACTTTGAAACCCCAGTACCCCACTTATTTGTTATTACTCCCTCCCTAATAATAGGCCACATTTTCTATTTTAGACTATCTAAAAATAGTAGGCCACTTGTTTAATTTATTAACTTAAAATTGAACTTTCTCGTCTCGTGTTAACGTAAAAGATGCTCTTTAACAAAGAATTCAGAAGAATGGCTACATTGGTATGGTAAAAGATGTAATTTTTTTTTTCTTAGAGAAGCGTAAAGGTGTAAAATTACTAATAGTGAAGAATTGTTGTGGCATCTATCTTAACTAAATTCCTAAAAATCATCCTTGATCAGATATGCCCCATTACTTAGGGATGGAGGTATTATCTCATTTTATTTGGCTGTTTTTATAGTAAAGATCATCTTCTAACTGATAGGTCACACTCACCGTCAATGTCATTTGGGGGACTGGGTGTTTTCAATGCATTCTAATCACTGCTGTTTTCCGTCGTCTTGATGACATAGTAATTCTTTTTCTCAAGTTCTTTGTCTGATAACATAAGCCTAGTAGTTTATTAACGTATAATTTGCAATTGTCGTAACAGAGAGAATCTCATACCGATGCCTTGGAATTGTCATAAATTTACACACACAAGCGTGGCATATAAGCAAGCATCTATGCAAACACAGCCACCAGTGAACGCACCTATTAGTAATTTCCTCTTTAGTTTATAAATGATCTTGGGGGGATAACTGCCCCATTCCTTCTCTGTTTCAAGGGTCCTGTCAACTCTTATGCTAATGCTGTACATTCTGAACTTGTAATAATCTTGGCTACCTATGCCTTGACACGTGTTGTTTTTCGACTAAAAAAGTGCACAAGATGCAATAGCTGGGAGAAGTGGATAAGATAGAATAGCCCCCAATGAAAACTATCATTTACATTTCTCCAGCTAATGCTAAATTATTTGGCCATATTATAGTGCTCATTGCTCAGTAAGCGTGTATCTGTAATATTACGAGAATTGTGCTTCCTGATGGTATCTCATTTCATCACTGGCCTTATACTTGAATGTTGACCATGTTCATGAATTTCAGGATGATGGTTATATACCGAATCATTCAGTGCTAGAACTTCAGAAAGCATGGCCAGGATCAGAAGTAAGGTGGGTTCTTGGTGGGCATGTATCATCTTTTATTCTCCACAATGGCGAGTTCCGCAGAGCTATTGTTGACGGTCTTGATAGATTAAATTGGAAGGAACCTCCCTTGTGATCACAATTATAAGCTACGGATACATAAACTTGTAAATTATATTGGTCTTGATTTTTAATTGTTGTACTATTAAATTGAAGGAAATAGGGTAACCCAACCCAATTATGAAGGAGAAATTGGGGTGTCCTCTTTACATGTCCCATTGTTTTTATTTCTTTTACTCGTGTTTGTTTTTAACCATCCCTGACGTGCGGGAAGGCGATGTAGATGAATGATGAACCGATATGGTTCAAGTAGATACATTTGATGTTCATAATTATATACCAGGAACCCTAGACGTGACATATAATTGCCGTGACGGTTATCTCCGAATGATTTGATCTGATTCCTCTTCTTTAGTTAAGCCAACATTTCGTTCTGTATCCGGGCCATCAGTTCTGCTTCTGCCACTATCTGAAGATTATTCTTGGATGCTTATTGGTAAGTTCTCTCTTTCTCATGTAAATACAAAGTCCCCCTGTTCCAGTGAATAGTTTATGCAAAGGATCGTTTTAAATTAAATCCATTTCACAAAGAGTAACTCACCTTAAAACTTCCTTCTAATAGATGAAGTTTGGTGAGTTTTCTCCCTTTTTGCAATCTTTTGCAGCATAAAGAGGAGCTTACCTGTATATTCATGTTTAAGTTGATTACATAACTATATGTTCACTGAAAAAAAAAGGATGTATTACATTTACAGCCGAGAGTTTTGGCTGCGCCTCTCATACTTCCCTCATGTGCTATATAAATCTGAAATTAGTGTCACATTTTGATTTTTGGTGAAACCAATGTGAACAATTTGATCAGCTTCTCTGTTATGAAAAACCTTACATTTTTCAGTGTAGATTTGCTTGTAGTTTTGTTTTTAATGGGATTTTGTTTTCGCATTACTCAGAATGCAGCTTTGTTTTTGGTTAAATATTTGCTTGAACAAAGCTGAGATTGAGGGGGAAACTTTTGGTGGATTTATGCTGGATTTCATCATCAGTAAGTAGTATTAGAAAGTTGAATGTGTGCAATTTTCAAACTTCTTACACCAACTTTCTAGTGGGAGAGAAGTATTGAGAAACTCTATTTAGCTAAATTTTAATTGGTTAAATAAGAAATAGAAAGTTGTGAACCTCCCACAATATGGAATTACAAGAATGCATACCACCACTAGGCACATAAAATAGAACTCTAGTTAATAACTTTAGTCAAATAGCCAGACTTTTTGTTTTCAATTATGAAGAGTATAACAATGCAATTCACCTCTAAAATAAGATAAAAAATAGAACATCGAAAATCTTTGGCTGAACAAGCGCCACCCAAAACAAGCATTTTTTTTGCAGAGAAACTTTTTCTCTCTCTAAACCAAACTCTCTGCCTTCTCTCTAAAGTCAAAACACAAGAACCTTAACCCTAGGAACTCGCCGGAGTTCCGGCGCCGCGAAAAAATCCGGCGGGTTCTCCGGCGAGTTCCAACTCTAGTTCCCTCTTTAGTTTTTATTCCCTAGTTTGCTCATAATAATAATCTAGAATTCCCTGCCTCCGGCGAGTTCGCTCCGGCGTAGGTATTAGGACCCCCTCCTGCAAGGATTCACACACGCGGCCGTTTTCCGGTCGTTTCGGTTTGTTTTCGACCGACCCTCCTCGTCGCCGCCTCCCTTCGCGTTCCACCACATCGTCGCCGCCTCCCTTTGAGTTCCACCGCCCACCGTGAGTTTTATATGGGTTTTCCGCTCCCCTTTCCTCCTGTTTTTTGTGGTTAGGTTTGTTAGGGTTTCCCCTCCCCTTCCCCCTGCTTTATGGTTAGTTTCCCTCCCCCTACCCCTAATAGCCAGTTTCGGGCTTCCCCTTCCCCAACCCCCCCGTGTTGTGTCCGGTTTAAAAGAACCATTTGTAGGGCTTCCCCTCCCCCTCCCCCTTCGTGGTGTGTCCAGTTCAAAAAACAGTTGTAGGGCTTCCCCTTCCCTTCCCCCTTAGCGTTTGTGTAGGCAATAACTTAAGTTGCAGGGCATACCCCCTCACCTTTTAGTGTAGTGTATTCTATCCTCCGGTTGTGGTTGTTGGTTGGTCTAGTATGGCGCCGTTGTTTGTTCATTCAGTCTGTTTTGGTTGGCTTAGTATGGTGTTGTTGTTTATTATGGTGGAGGTACTTGTTACTTCGATCTGTCTATGTCGTTGGTTAGGATTTGAGTTGCAATCGAGTTCATGTTTGGGGTTTGGTTTCCCCGATTTTAATAATCGGATGGTTCTTCGAAATCTAACCTTGGTTAGATTTCTTTCTCGCTCGGTAATGATTTCATTTATCATTGCCTTGACAAAACGAAATCTGAAGGCGGCCCCCAATTTATCAATTGGGGTTACAGCGCGCCCACTTATTTGCGCTTCTCCTCACAGGAGAAGCCTGCAATACCCTTCCAAAAGGGTATGAAGTCACACAAGAATGTGACTTTCTCAACAAGCTCGACCATCGGATTCCAGGTGACAGCAGGTCCCTGGCATTGGTCTAGTCGCGAGTTCATCATCTCGTTGGTCCTTAGGTCCCTCGCTCGTGAAATCAGCTCTCTCCTCCTACTACGTTTAGCCGAATTTTGGCGATCGTCATCCACCAGAAGCAGCGTCATCCACCAGATCGAGCCACTTTGTTTTAGTTTATGTTATTTCTGTTTTGGCGGTTGTTGTGTAAGAGCGAGTTTAGCTCAAATTAGGTTTTGTGTTTATTTGGTTGTTTTTAGCATTAGGTTGTAATTTCTTTTTCATGAATGCAAATTTCTTCGATGTCAAAAAAAAAAAAAAAAAAAAAACAAAAAAAGCATTTGTAGGCAATTTATCTTATTCATACCAATCTGGTATCTACAAGCTATTTTGATACTCATATTTTTTTTTTTTACTGGGACCATAAAAGTTGCATAGTGTAACTAACAAGAGTACCATTTGAAAAGGTATGTACTACCTCTGTTTTTATTTAGTTGCAACGTTTTGACTTTCACGCTTGCCAATGTACAATTTCAAATCGTTTTATCTCTAATTGTATGTAAGTAAAAATTATGAAAATTTGATATTATGAAAGCTTACATCGAAACGAATCAAACAAGACCCCACATGACTATATTTTGTTTAACATATAAATCAATAAATGTGGTCAAATAAGAGAACATGAATAGTGCAATTTGTCAAACGTTGCAACTAAAAAAGAACGGAGGTAGTATTAGATAGCAATATATACTTTTGATGTTGTTATAATGTGGGCGGGCAGTAATAATAGTGTGCTGATAGATCTCAAATTGATAACTATCAGATAGGTACCAGCACGCAACACTTCTTCCACCCAACACTCATAAAATTTGTCCTTGTGTGTTGACAACGTTGAACGATTGATTCACATTTAAGTGTGCTATCTATATTGCCTATTAAAGAAGGATGTTGTTCACAGGATAGAAAGTTGAATTTTGAGCACGACCAATATGACTAATTGACTATATGTTGTGTCTACATGAGCCTATGACAATGCCATATTAATGAAACACTAGAACTGATAGTAGAATTGGTTATTGGATAGGGTAGCCCAATGACTAAAGGGTTAGGGTCAATTTTAAAGGACTTTTATTAGATAGGACTTTATTGGACAGTATCATTACAAGGCCAATAAAGAAACTCAATAATTTTGAAAAATAAAATAGGTTTTGTAAAAACAATTACATATTCGGATTCACCTTCATTTAAACTCACTTTTGGCTCTATTTGTTTCTTGTTTGTTTGCCATCCCGCCCATTATCGACCTGCCATCAGCCCACTACCCATTTGACCCGACCAACCCTTTATGAGGCGACCCTTTACGATTTGACCCGCTTCCGACCCGTATTGACCCTTACCCGACCCGTCCAATAACCAGATCTAGGATGGCAGGACCCACAATAATTTAGTCTCCTACTACCCTCCTCCAGTCCATTTAAGCATGCTTCAACAATCGTCCACTTGCATAATAGTGCTAAATATGTACTGTCACTCACAAGTCTTACATTATTCCATGATGCTTGATGCGTCGCATTAGTATTTTCTCAAACTTTTTCCCCAAAATATTGTTAGAAAGATTTTTTCTCACTTTATCCTACTTTCAAAAATAATTTCTTAGGTACCGTTTAGATAGGACATTACTGCACAATTCTATTTTTTTTAAAGAGTAGTCTTGAATTGAAAATATCTTCTATATAATAACATCTTTTTCTAATCCCATACATAATAAGTAGCCAACGTAACCATGCAAGTTCCTACCCTAAAATGGTCTCTCCTCTCCTTCACCTTCACCTTCACCTTCACCTTCTTGCTGGTCCTTCTATCCTTAAACCCAGCTTCTTCGGCCGCCGTATGTAACACAGATGACCAAAAATCCCTCCTAGAGATCAAATACCATTTCAACAATGCCTCTACTTTCACCACTTGGGATCCTAACACCGATTGTTGTACAAATTGGTCAGGCATCCAATGTGATGCGCAAGGCCGTGTTACCATGCTTGCTAATAGCATTGCTAATGATGTTGTAGGCGAAATCCCACCAGCCATGGGTGAACTCCCATACCTCCAATTCCTAGCCTTCTCCAACTTACCCCAACTCTCTGGCACAATTCCCTCATTCTTATCAAAACTAACCAACCTTCAACACCTTGATCTCAGCCTCAACAACCTCACAGGTCCGATACCGGACTTCTTAAGCCAACTCAAGGACTTAGACGACATCGATCTCTCCTCCAACAGCCTTACTGGCTCAATCCCTTCATCCCTTTCCCAACTACCCAAGCTTAGAACCATTAACCTTGGTACAAACAAGCTCTCTGGTCCTATCCCACCTTCACTTGGCTCTATCAAGACCTTGGTTCAAATTTATTTTTATTCTAATAGCCTCTCAGGCTCAATCCCATCTTCTTTATCCCGCCTTCATGAACTCAATGAGCTTGCCTTATGGGATAACAAGCTCACGGGTACTATCCCAGCCTCTTTCGGCTCGTTTCGAAACTCGGATATTAGCCTCGACTTGTCCTCCAACAAGCTATCTGGTTCAATCCCAAGATCATTTGGTAAGGCTAATATAACACAGTTAGATATCTCTAAGAATAAGTTTACTGGTGATGCCTCGTTTTTGTTTTCTAGAGATAAGACGGTGTTGAGCTCCATTGTTATGAGTAATAATCTTTTCAAGTTCGATTTTTCTAAGGTTGATCTTCCCTTGGGTTTGAAGAGAATGGATATAAGTCATAATATGATATTTGGGTCACTTCCTGAACGACTTGGTCAGTTGCCATTGTATAGAATTGATGTGAGCTTTAACCAGCTTTGTGGGAAGATACCAACTGGAAGAAGGTTGAAACAGTTTGATGCAGCTAAGTTTTCTAATAACAAGTGTTTGTGTGGTCTGCCATTACCACCTTGCAATTAGAGTTTTATTCTCTCTTGTGCTTTTACGTGATGGGAGTTTCCAGTTTATTTTTAATAAGCTTTGGATTGTATAAGTTTAATGTACATTTTGACCCCTTTTACAAGTTTATTTCCCACATGTTCTCAATTTTATGAGAGAACTTATAAAGTTATTCCATTTACCAAACTAATCACCCCTTTCACAAGTTTATTTTTTTTTTATTTTTTTTTAATTTTTTGACGACAAGTACAAACAAAGTTAAGAGACAATTTTACCTAGTCTAGCAGCAGTAGCTAGTACATGGGCGGGGGTGACTGCTTCTCTACTCACGTTATGAATTTTGCAGCTAATAAATTTATTACTGAGTACTTGAATGTCATGTGCTAGAGATGCCACTTCAAAAGGATATTGTCGATTGTTAAGAGCCTGAACGAGATCTTTGCTGTCTGAATAAATATGAACACAATGGATGCCCTTGTTGAAAGCTTCACGTAACCCGCGCATAATCGCATGTGCTATTGTTGAAGTGAGCTGACCAGCCAATACCCGCTCTTGGATGATTCTGTTTACGACGCTTCCAAGCACCATCAACTAGGATTATGCATTCATCATTATGGTGATTGCCTAGCGAATTGCGCTCCTGGCCTTCGATTTTGGTGCTAATGAGAGAGAGTGAAGAGTTTCTTTCCTTAATCTTGGCACTTTCATCCAATTCCTTTAGAAGGAGTGTCTTGATATCTACGATAGCCAAGGGTACTACAAGAAAAAAGGGTTATAGCAACGTCAAAAAAATGTAGCTATATGCTGATTTATTGTTGCTAAAGGCCTATAGCAACGGATTATCAACCGTCACCAATACATGGCGTTGCTATAAGCCTATAGCAGCGCTGTACGCACTTTTAGCAACGATTAAGATAATCCGCTATCATAAATATTTATGGCAACGCTTATTCTTTGGCAACAATTTCACCAAATTATGGCAACGTTTTTCTTTGGCAACACTTCACCTAATTATGGCAATGCTTTTCTTTGGCAACACTTTTACCTAATTATAGCAACAATAGATATTTAACTTAAGGCAACATTTCCTACCAATTATGGCAACACTTCATAGCTTATTATTAGAACATTCGTCTAGTTTTTTTGGCAACGCTTTCCAATTATAGCAACAATTATCCTTTTAATTAAGGCAATAATAAAAATTTATCAGAATATCCAACAATGGACACTGCTTAGCTTGATACGCAACATTTTCCTTTATCTTTCTAGACAACACTTTCAAATGTGTTTAAAGAAAAACGTCTAATTGGTCCCCCAAATCCAATTTTCCACCAACAAGCTAAATGTATATCAAAATAAATATATTATATTATATTCCAAAATCTACATTAGTCATCCAAACAAACGCTATTATCTTTAATTACATCAACTAAAACTAATGTCCAAAAATCAAATCAAAACTCATTATTATATTATATTCCAAAGTCTACCTAATTTTAATGTGCCCAAGACATAAATCCAATGATTCTTCACAAATTTGGAGAAACTCGTAGAGTTTGTGTATTCTGTACCATCCTGCAAAACAAGAAAAACATTATAATTAGACAATATATGACGGTGTCTAGCAGATGGGTGGAAAAAAAACATTGCTTTATTCAATAATAAACTTTGCCTTAACAGCATCATTAAGCTCTTGCAAGAATGTACAGACACATTTTCCCTTTAATTCACCAACCCATTCGAAACATTAGAAAGCCAAAGTAGACGAGATAAAAAAAGAAAAGGAGGACGCATCTAGCAGATGGGTGGAAAAAAAATACACTAGAAACCATACCTTTAGTCAACCATGATAGATGAGACTTCTAGTGTCGATAAATTATGTTGCACCATTTGTAGCAGTAGAAACAATTACTTTTGCAATGAGTTCTGGGGTTAAACTTAGATCCTTTTGGCGAAGTTGGGATAATGCTGAAGCAATCACATCAAGAGTACTCATTGACTCTCTCTGAGCTTCAAATTCCTTTCTCATCTCCTGCAACTTTGTTGCCTCTAGTTCAAGTTCTTTTGACACTCTTTCCATATTAGCAACTTGTGTGGCATGTGCTTCCTTTTCTCTTGCTAGTTCTTCCTTTTCAGCATTCAAATCCTTCTGCATATCAGCTGTTACTGCAGTTTTGATGGACTCCATGACCTCCTTAGGTAATATGAGAGAAGTACTTGTCCTTTTATCGCTCAACTTCTTGCGGGAAGCACCTGCACCAAGTAGTCTTACGCGGCCTGGCCGATCATCTCCCATTACTTCATGGTATGGATCTCTACGAGATTCATTACTTGGATTATCTTGTGATGATTCCAATTGCCTCATAGCTTGCTATACGAATTAAATAAACTTTGTTAAAAATGTACAATTGATATTATAAATTTTTAGATAGGAAAAGAAAATGATAAGCTTAACATATACAATTTTCTTATCAGTATCATCATATGGTCGGTTGTATGTTCTTCCTTCTTTCCGACGCCGAGTTTCCTCAAACATTTTTCTTTTAGATGGAGCTACACCATCTTTCCGCAACTGAAATGTATGAATGAAAAAAACAATAAGCTACGCATCTTCTGTAAAAAAAAATTACGTTATTTAAGCTAAAATTGTAAGTATTTAGTACCATCTCGTCATAAATCATGGCAAAAGGAACCGGACCAACTGTGTGCATGCTATCTTGTTCTTTGCGATTTTCAGAATTTTGGAGAGTTGTTTTCTAACAAAAGAGGAAAAGTTAAGCTAGAAACAACAATGTAAATATTTTCTTAGTATAAATTACATTTTTAATCTACCTTTACAGGTATAGTGTCCCAATATGCTAGAAGCATTTTGAAATGTGATTGAGGCATCATCTTTGGAGCATGCTCCAATCGTTGTTCATCAGTGTCATATTTATAGTAGTGGTCCCTTTTGAGCCGACACTTGAAACCTCGCCATGATGCATCAAGGGTCTCCATTACCCAACGTTCAGATTCAGCTGGAAGAATATATTTGCTCTAAAAGATTCAAGTTTTACGTTAGTAGAAAATAAGAAGCATACAAAAGAAAGAGGACATCATACTAGAGCTTACATTCACATATTCCCAAATCTTATCTTTATTTGGAACTTTGAGCCAATCTGTGTAAGTCAATGGAGCCCAATTATAATCATGAGCAATGGTTCCCAAGAATCTGGTAAGCTCCTTCCTCGCCTTTTCAGGTCCAATGGGTTGTCCTAAGTCATTACAGTAAATAGCAACGCGGTCTTCCAATTTGCGAGCATGGACTTCGAATAAATTTGTTGGACCTCGACCCTTCTTACTTGGACCTACGTGTTGTAAGTAAAAAAACATATATATATATAAATATATATCAATCATATCCTTCCGATTAAGATGAGGGAAAGCACAATTGTAGTTATCAATCAATAAAATATGCAATCATATCAACCAATTTGACTCATAGAGGTGGATAAAATTACAGCTTTCTTTCTTCATAGTTTGGGGGGGGGGGCTAGCAGAGGCGGTTCGGTTGGGCATGGGGTGGGGCGTTGGGCTGGGCAGGGGTGGGGCATGTGCTGGGCAGCGGGTGGGTCGTAGGGCTGGGCAGCGGGTGGGGGGTTGGGCTGGGCAGGGGCTGGGTCATGTGCTGTGCAGGGGCTGGGTCATGTGCTGTGCAGGGGCTGGGTAGTGATGAACTGATGACTTATAGAAGTTTCACAAAATAATTTCTTCATTAACAAGAGTGTAACTGTGTAATAAGTGACTGTTTTTATGTACAGATTTAATTACACTAGTTTATTCTGAGGTTGAATGCTGAAGTGATTGTTTTAACTTAATTATGTCTTTACATAAATCATAACTATAAGAACAGTGTATTTAAACCAAATCCATAATTTGAAATGAAATGCTTGTATCCAACTTCCTCCCAAGAAGCATCTTATCTTCTTTACTTAGGAAGCCTTAACATAGTATTATTGTGTTTTTAAATTCATTAAAGTTTGTTTTGAATGTTCATCTATATGAAGTGTATTAACTATTAACTATGAACCTCATAGAAAAATGGCTAAGTACAAATAATGCAACTAGTTAGTGGTCATTAGTTCAGTTCGTTGAATATTATGGTAATCAGTAAGTATCTTACTTTGTGAAAATGTTTTAAATTTAGTTCTACAATGAATTATGGAGGCACATTCTTTCATTCATGCTATTATTTATTTTGATTGCAAATATTGCTGTTGACCTTGTGCTTGGTGATGAAGATTCTGACAAGTATTCCAACATGGTGGACGGATGTAGGCAGTGGCATAGCAGATTTCCTCAAGTGTGGATAAGATATTTCCCTAGGGAGACCAACAAGGTTGCAATGTTCTAGCAAATTACTGTAGTTAGGAAGGGGAAATGATAAAGAAACATCTAAAATTTCTGCTCTTCCAGCAACAAAATATCAAAATTCTATTACACAGTTGGAAATCATACACATCAAAAGAGCATATAATAACATAAAAAATTCCAGCTATTAGTTGCAAGAAACAGCCAACTAATCTCGGATTTCCCATCTACCAATTCTTACTAAAGCTTTAAACAACACAATGTGCTTCATGAGAAAAAAAAAAACATACTAATTCAACCTGTGAAATGGCATGTCAGAATTTGCCTTGGAGTTATTATGGCAAAGGAAAAAAATACCTTGCTTCTCTATGAGAACAATCTCTTCTTGGCTACCAGATGGAGCAGTGATGGCAAGTTGACGCTTAGATCTTAATTGATCTTGCTCCAGCCTCTGCACTTCTAGTTGTAACCGTTCTGCTTCTGTTGGATCCATTTGTTGTTGCATCATTAAGAAATCTTCCATTGCTAAGGATGGGCACAATGACTGCTTCTTATTTTTTCTATGTGGTTGTTCTCTAGTCCTTGCCTTCTATTAAGGGGAACAACAACAAGGGAACACAATTTAAATGGTTTATATAAATAAATATCACATGCACTTAAAGAAGTGTTCACTTTCGAGCATCCAAACCTGCTTCATTTTAGGTTTAGACATTGAATCAACTGCAGTAGTGCTGGTTACCACGTCCATCTCTCGAGTATTGTTAAAGAAGTCATCATCAGAGTCATCTTCTCCACCATGAGGCGTATAGTCCTGATCATTTTCAGCATTCACTTTCTCTTTTCCTTTCTTGATCTTATTTCTTTCCATGAGTTGCTGAGCAATCTTCTCTAACCCAAGTTCTTTAAGTTTTTTTGCATTTTGTTCAATGTTCGCAGACCTTGCTTTCTCATATGGAAGTACTTCAGCTGATGTTCGAGTGTTCCCATTCTTCCCCATTGTATACCTTTTCACTCAACTGCAAAAAAAAAAAACAGAGGGCGGTATTATAGTGGGTGATAATGAAAACTAAGTAGTGGTTAGAAAAACAATCCAGATGAAACAAAGTCGACTTTATTAAATAAGTAGTAGCATGAAAAAAGACACCATGGCAACAAAGATAGAGAAAAGTACGTAGCTTGGGAATCTAATGTATCCACATCATCGACATTAAATAGACAAGAGAAATTCAAATACACCAAAAAGCAGAGCCATAGCATGAGAAACCAAGAAATACCAAACAAAATCACACGAATAGTATTTAAAAGAAACTATAATAGAATAGCATTAATAAAGTCAAGTAGAACTAAGAAAGTGTAAAAAAAAAAAATTGATTTAAACAACATATAAAAGAGTGTAAAACTCAGTCTTAAGCTCTAAAAATTATGAGTCAAGTATCGGTATCAGCATGCATCCAATCCCAATCTGTATCATCATGTTCAAAGTCTTCCTCGTGGTAAGTTATATCCAAAGCATCTTCGATGTCAGTGATTTCCACCGATCTTACTTCACCACTAGCTCTTGAATAAGTATCACTTGCATCCACATTCGGTATGTCACTACCACTAGAATCAATAGCTTCTTCCCAATAGGTTTCCTCATTCATTGCTTCCTCGAAGTCGAATAAGTCTCTTGGAACCCGTTGCATGACATAGTGAATATCATGTTCTTGTGGATCTTGTACATAAAAAACCTGATGAACTTGTGACGCTAACACAAAAGGATCACTTTGAGAACATTTCTTTTTGAAATTGACAAATGTAAGCCCAAACTCATCGACATTTGCAAGAAACCATTGACACTTAAATAACACGACACTAAATTGAGACCAAAAATCCAACTCAATAATTTCTTCTATTACACCATAGTAGGTAACGTCTCCATCCACGGGATTTTGATCCCTTGAACTAGCAAAACTTGAAGTCGTGGCTATTAAAGTGACTCCACTATTTTGAGTCTTTATACGTGAATCACGCCCCTTTGTGCAAAACCTATAACCATTCACAAAATATCCCATGTACCTCCTAGCCTTAGTGTTAGGACCCTTAGCCAACCAAAACAATTGGCCATCAACTTGTTCTCTTTGAACCTTTTCTTGGAACCAATCAATAAAATCGTTGCTATGACTTTGAGCATCATCCCATCTACGTTTTCGCCTATGGCTATTTACTAACTGTTGATGTTCTTTGAAATTTAAAGAAGATATATGTTATAAGTAAAATGATAAAATGTAATAAAAAAAATAAAAAGCATAACTTTTACTTACTCTATATATTTTTCAATAGCTGTATTGTTGCAGTTGAAGATGATATATCTATGTGCTTGCTTCTTACTTATAACGTCTAAAGAAAATCCTTTTCCTTTTCTTGTCCTTTTTCCTCCAATAGGATGCCCTACCTTTGGAAAAAAGGATGAATCATCTTCACTCTGGTTCATGTCACATTGCCTAGCACATCTTCTATCCAATCTAGTCTTTACACCATCATGCAAATATCTAGAACAAAATGTCAAGCATTCTTCCATCATATAGCCTTCAGCTATGCTTCCTTCTGGACGACTCCTATTACGGACATAAGTTTAACTTACAAGATATCTCTCAACAAGTACATCCAACGATACTGCACCGGTCCACCATATTTAATTTCATCAAACTAATGACTAGCAAATGAACATAACATCAAAGAAGGCAGGAGGAATATCATTTCGAATTGACAAAGTATTTCAACAACTTCAGATGCCAACTTGTCTAACTCTTGGAGCAAGAATCTTGCTACATATGCACGAAAGAAGTTTCCCAGTCTAATTAAAGGTACAGCAACACTTTTGCAATGTCTTTCGGACAGCAACTTGCAGCAAGTGATGTAGCAAGACAATGCGCATCATGGTTTTGTAACCAGTAAACCTTCTTCTTTAACATGTACACACCTTGCTATATTCGATGCATAACCATAAGGGAGCTTTGCGTCCTTAAAAACTTTAAGAAATAAATCCTTTTCCACATTACCCATTGTAAAAGGTGCTGGAGGCACTAACAAGCGCTTACCATCTTCTGAAGGAAAAGGGTGGAGATGTGGTTTTATGTTAAGATCCATCAAATCGAGACGTGCCTTAATGTGGTCCTTTGTCTTTCCTGGAACGTCCAAGAGCGTGTTGATGATATTATCAAAGAAATTCTTCTCAATATGCATGACATTAAGATTGTGACGATATTTAATATTAGCCCAATATTGCAATTCCAGGAAGACAGACTTCTTTTTCCATTTACCTTTACTAAGTCCTTTTTTTCTCTTTCCAAAATCATTTACAAAGTCTTTCAATTCATTTAGCAGATCAGTACCCCATAAAGGAGAAGGTGCAACTCTATCCTCCACTTCTCCATTAAATGATTTTTTATCGTTTCGCCAAGGATGGCCCATATCAAGAAGCCTTCGATGGTCCATATAACAATTCTTTCCACTGTGATCTAAGTAATGAGGTCTTACATCATGGTTACAGCTTGGACATGCATAATTTCCTTTAGTGGCCCATCCAGACAACATAGAATATGCTGGAAAATCATTTATCGTACCTAGTAAAGCGGCATGTAACTGGAATGTCTGCTTCTTAAAAGCATCATAGGTCTCCACCCCATCTTCCCACAATTCCTTCAACTCATCAATTAAAGGTTGCAAATAGACGTCTATGTCATTTCCAGGCGACTTAGGCCCAGGAATTGACAAAGATAACATGAAATATTCAGGTTTCATTGACAACCATGGTGGAAGATTATAATTAATTAACACGACGGGCCATGTGCTATGAGCAACGCTCATAGTCCGAAATGGGTTGAATCCATCGCTAGCAAGAGCCAACCGAACATTTCGTGGATCGATCGCAAAGGTTCGATGTGAAGAATCAAAGTCCTTCCAAGACTGGCCATCTGCTGGATGCCTAATGTACTCATCTTGTGTTCTTTTTTTGTCATGCCAAATCATTAATTCAGCCGTCTTAGAACACATATATAATCTTTGGAGTCTAGGTTTCAAAGGAAAATACCTTAAAACTTTTGCAGGGATTTTATCAGACTTCCACCTTGATGTTTCACACTTAGGACATATATTATCTCCTTCAAATTCTTTTCTATAAAGAATACAATCATTGGGGCAAGCATGTATTTTTTATAGTCAAGACCTAAATTCCTCACAATATTCTTAGATTCATCAAAAGATTTAGGAAATTGAGCCATAGGAAATGCCTCTCTCAACAACTCTAATAGATCACCAAAGGCCACATTGCTTATACCATTAAGACACTTGAAAAGATATAAGCGAATAAGGAAAGACAACTTAGAGAAAGTTTTACAACCAGGATATAACTCTTGCTTTCCTTCTTCTACCAACTTATAAAACTTTCTAGCCTCTTCATTTGGCCCATTTGCATTCTCTTCACCTACATTTAACCCTTCATTCATATCTCTAAAAGTATCTTGCAATAATCCATCAATATCATCAAAACTATTATCACAATAACTTTCATTGTATTGATGTTGTCCTTACATGTAGAAGAAGATGCTTCCTTATTTATGACCCAATCCTTAAATCCTTTCACAAATCCATTAACAATCACATGATCATATATTTCATCCCTTGAATAGCAAAAACGCCTACAACACCTTTTGCAAGGACATAAAATTTGTCCCTCAATAGCAACGTTGGCAAAAGAATCGTCAAGAAATGACAACTATACAAGTTTTGTCCCTCAACAGCACTTTTAAATTCCTCAGATTCTCTAGAGCAGTTCATCCCGTTTTGATCCATCAATGAAATGACAACTATACACCCAAAAAGATAAGTAAATAACATAAACAAATTAACATACAAGTACTAATATTAAAGACAAAGTACTAATAATGAAAGTAACAATAATTAATAAAATATTTATGAACTTGGAAAAAACATGGAAACAATAACATAATGCTTTGTACCAGTGGCAGCATGACCCTATATGCTTTCTATGCTTATGATAAATCTTTCTCATCCTTCTCATTTGACCCTATATATATACATATGCATTATGATGCATGTTTTCCTTCTCTTTAGATGTTCTGTTTGAACAATTGACTTCTAACTGCTCTGAAATTTGTCTTTCAGTTGATACAAATGTTGGAGACATAGCATTATGGGAAATTGGCTCCCGGGAAAGGCTGGTTTTGCAGAACTTCAAGGTCTGGGATCTTAGTACATGTTCAATGCCCTGCAGGTATGCTTTCTATGATTTGCATTGCACGTAGCAATCATTATTACTATATAGTTATTGGTGCTTGTAGGATTAATACAGTTCAGACATAAACTGTTGTTGTCTGGCTTCTTGTTCTGATGTGATCTTTTTGTCCCCTTTGTATGGTTCATGGGCAGCTTTAGTCAAAGATCCTACTGTTTCTGTTAACCGTGTAATTTGGAGCCCTGATGGATCCTTGTTTGGTGAGCCTTAGAGAAACAATACTCTTATCATGAATCTGCAGGCTCTAGATTTAAATCCTTCTTTGTGACATATTTATCTGTAACTTGTTTTATTTGTGCGACAGGGGTTTCATACTCGAGGCACATTGTACAAATATATTCATATCATGGTGGTGAAGATGTACGGCAATATTTAGAGGTAGTTATAATAAGTGAATGTCAAAAAAGATCACACAAGCTAAAATTTACATCTATTGTCCAATTTGAGCTAATTAAAGACATCAAAAAATATAATAGGCACCATAAAACATGAGGGAGGGAATAAGAGAGTTCAAAGAAAACTACATAAAAAGAGTGGAGATTAATTTTAAGGGAGAGGTAAATGGGAACATAAAGAAGGTGAATAGTTATGCATCTCGCAAGCTGCGTCTTTGCACGGTATTTGTCCTATTATGCATTGTTAATACACTAGCTGATACATTATGGCTTCAGATTCCAAGTCCTATTCTAATTAGTTTTGTATGATTCTGATGTTTTGTATAATTCAGATTCCAGGTTTTGTATATATAATTCCAAGTCCTATACATTATAGCTGATATTTCAGAGTCAAAGGATGACCAGCATGTATAATTCAATTTTCTGCTCACTAACTGTTACTGATTTTACACTTTTCCAGAACATGTATAATTCCAATTCTCTCTTGCCCATTCCTCTATGTATTTTGCTTCTACAGTGAGACTAACCTATACTTGTTTATCATACTATGAATTCTTCAGTCTATGAAAGTCACCACAATTAACCATGAAACATCAATGGGATCTTTATCTTAAGCAGAAACGCCTCTAGCCTTGATTTCTAGCAGCATTTTACTGACACATATGTTAAATCCAACCACAAAGCTATATTATTTTACATCAACACTGCAGTAATGCTGCATAAAACGATAGTAGAAAGGTTTGCTAAGAACCATTGAATTAATTCTACTCAAATGGAAACTGTGAACAATAGGATGATATGATTGCACTAGATGCACTCAGATTATCGGTAGTTATGGAGATACAAGAACCGAAAGCGCATAATTCAATAATATAACATACAACAATTTTAATAGAAGAACCGAAAGCAATTTCGGCATAAACAAACGTAGAGCATGGTTTGCCGTAATTCAAGATTACAAAAGAAACCATTTGGTGAATCAGATACAAACATGCAGCAACAATAATTAACGGTGACGAATAACTAACAGTGAATGAAAATTACTAACCTTGTTTAATTAAGCTAATTTCGGAAAAACCCTAACACAAGATCTTCGCCCAGTCGCCAGGTAAGGAATCCAATAATCAAGTGTGAAGAATTCCAATAATCAACCGTGAAGAATTCAAGAATTGAGAGTGAGAGACAGAGAGAATTTCAGAATTCCAGAATTTCAGTCGTGCGTTTACAGAGACAGAGAGAACCGTTTTAGTCGTGCGTGATTAAGCTTGTGAGAGTTGAGGGTTTCTCATTAGAGTTGAGAGTAGAGGGAACCAAAAAAAAAAAGAGCGCGTTCTTTCAATATTTGAGGTAGCGCTGCTATAGAATGCTTAGTTTTCTAATAAAGTTATAAGCGTTGCTGTAGTTGTTTATGGCAACGCGTTTATCAATTTTAAAAACTATGAAATTATTAAATTAAAAAGCGCTGCAACAACTAGCTTAACGCAACGCTTATAAAAACGTTGCTATAGATACGTTGCTATAACCTTTTTTTCTTGTAGTGCGGTCTTACAGCTTCATTTCTGAAGACAATGTTATTTCTGTGAAGCCAAATCGCCCAGAGGGTTGTAATGAATTCTGCTGTGCGAGGTGACTTGACTCCATCTTCCTTCCAAAACAATCCAAGGAAATTTTTAACCCATTCTTCAAACGGAATGAAGGGAATGGGACAAGATCTGATGCCCAACTCTAAACATGCCCAGATTCGTGATGATATATTACAATCGCGGAATAAATGACTTTCATTTTCCTTTTCTTGTTTGCACAATGGGCAGATCTCTTGGACTTGGATGTTCCTCTTCAGCAAATTAGAGCTTGTGGGAAGGGCCTTATTTAGAAGTCTCCACGTGAAAAATTTCCATTTAGGTTTGAGGTCAGAAGCCCAGAGTTTATTCCAGAATTGTCTATCCTCCTGAGGAATATTTAAGGCTCCCTTGGATTTCAAGAAAAATGCGTAAACATCCTTAACCTTGGGAACTCCAGATTTGGATTCACTCCAGACATATCTATCCTGTAGATCTTCGTTAGGGACATGAGTGGAGAGGATCCTAATAGCTGATTATGAGGAGAAGCATCTCCAGATGAGTGGAGTGTTCCACATTTTCTGAGATGACATCATTAGATCTTTGACTTTTTGAATTCCCATATTGGATAGGTTTACTCCCGATCTTACTGCAACTGGGCCTTCTCTAAGCCATTTATCAAATTCAATGCTCGTATCAGCTCCATTTCCTATTTATTTTGTAAATCCGTCCCGACAATCTTGCACTGCTCTGCAAAGTCCTCTGAAGCCCCAAGAGACTCTTCCTAACTTCTTGTTCTGTAGAACTACATTGATTGGGGACGATTTGTACTTGGCGAGGAAAACTTGAGATATCAGAGACTGATCGGAGTTATGAATTCTTATAGCTTGCTTTGCAAGAATGGCTTTGTTGAATAGGTGAACATTTCGTATCCCCAGCCCTCCTCTGCCCTTTGGGAGTTCTGTGATCTTCCTGCTTTTCCAAAAAATGGGCTTTGAGTTACGAGAGTTAGCCCAAAGGAATCTCGCGAAGATTGAGTTTATCTTGTCTGCCACTATTTTTGGAATGAGAAAGACGCTTAGAATGTTGAGACTGAGCATGGAAAGGATGCTGTTGATGAATATGACTCTTCCTGCATGAGACAAGGAAAGGTGATGCCAGCTAGAAACTTTTTTCTCCACTTTCTCGACTAGAGGGTAAAACTTCCTGGAGCTTCTACCATCCACTTCAATGTTACATCCCAAGTATTTGCCTAGGGACTCCTCTGAGGGGGTGCCAATGATGCTTCTCATAAACCTCTTGAAACGAGATGGTGTGTTGGGACTGAACATAATGTGTGACTTGCTATAGTTTATCACCTCACCTGACAGTCTGCTAAACTGAGCGAGGATACTTTTTACACCTGCACAAGCCTCGGGAGTAGCTTTAAAGAAAACTAATGAATCATCTGCGAAAAAGAGGTGAGACATTTCTGGACACGATCTAGACAGTTTGATTCCTTGGAAAGTGCCATTGCTTACTCCATTAAGTAGCAGTCTCGATAGAACATCCATGACCAAAATAAATAGATAAGAGGAGAGAGGGTCACCTTGTCTGAGGCCGCATGATGGTTTGAATCGTTGAGTGGGCTCACCGTTGACAAGAATCGAGTATGAAACAGTGGTGACGCATTGCATAATCCACTGTCGACAAATTGCAGGGAATCCCATTTGAGTAAGAAGCCAGTGCAGGAAGTCCCAATCGACTTTATCATATGCTTTAAACATATCGATCTTTAGAGCAACTAAGAATTGTTTGCCTTTTGTGCGCTGTTTGATTAGACTGACTATTTCGTGAGCAATGAAACAATTGTCTGAAAGGAGTCTTCCTGGGACGAAAGCATTCTGGTGGGGGGTCACGATGCTTTTCAAGATCGGTTTCAGCCGATTGGTGATGACTTTCGAGATAATCTTGTAGATTACGTTGCACAAACTAATTGGTCTAAACTGGCTTGCTTCTTCAGGGCGCTCCTTTTTGGGGATTAGACATATATTGGTGGTATTCCATTCTTGAAGTATGAAGCCTGTGGCGAAGAAATGTGAAACTGCACGCCATATGTCATCTCCAACAATTGACCAATGTTTTTGATAGAAGATAGGGGGAATACCGTCTGGACCAGGAGCCTTGAGACCTCCCATCTGGAAGACTGCATATCTGACTTCTTCCTTTGAGACTGGCTTGACTATAGCTTCTATTTGCGCCTCGTCAATGCGGGGTACCAAATGTTGGATTCCGTCAAGTTCGTCCCAGAATTCCTGATTGTGCTGCGAACCCTGAAAAATGTTTGTGAAATAGCTAAGAAATTCTTTTTGGATGTCTTCTTTTGCCGTAACCCATCGACCAGCTGAATTTTTAAGCATCAAAATTTCGTTCCTTTGTTTTCGACTTTTAGCTTTTCGAAAAAACCACTTGGTGTTTGTGTCCTCCCAGGCTTTCCACTTGCTCTTTGCCCGTTGTTGCCAGAATTTCAATTGAACTTGCAACTTGTGAATGCTCTCCTTTTTCGCTTCTTCGTCCAGAATGTCACCTTCTCTTTGAGGCAGGGTAGATTGGATCTCACCGCACTTATTCAGCAATTCTTCCCATTGGATATTATTCACTTCTTTATAATTTTTGCACCACTGGAAAAGCTTGTATCTCACATTGCGACACTTTTGAGCAACTGTGTACATCGGAGATCCACTACTCGTAAATTGCCAATGAGAAGAAATGATGGTTTCCACTTCCTTGAAATCAAAACACCATGCTTCCATTTTAATTGGCGACCTCTTCCTTGGTTTGATCGGTGAGGTGATAAGAAGAATTGGGCTGTGATCTGAGATAAGGATCGGCATATTCAATATCGTTGCCTCGGAATACTTGTGCAGCCAGTTCTCAGATGCATAGGCTCTGTCTAGCCTTTCATAGATACGTTATGCTTCCGATCGATTATTGCACCAGGTGAAACTTTGCCCTTGAAAATTGATTTCTAAGAGTTCATGTTGGTTCTTCCATGATGTGAACTGTTCTTTCCCCGGAATGACCTCAGATCCTCCCATTTTTTGGCTTAGATATTCCAGTTGATTAAAATCGCCCATGATGACCGTATCTATTGGATTTCTATTTACATAATCAGAGATCTTCTCCCAAACCTCTCCTCGACACTCCAAATACGGTGAACCATACAGCAAAATAAGGTTCCATATATATACATTTTCATCAACTAAGTCGTTGATGATACATGCAAAATAGTTAGTAGAGCTATCCTTAAGTTCTAAGTTTACATCAATACTCCAAAATAAAGCTAAGCCATCTGCATTATTTATAGCATCTACGGTGGTTACATTAGGGAACCCTAAATACATAGCTAGCTTAGACATAACATTACTGATTGATTTTGTTTCCGACAAAAAAAGGATCTGTGGCGTGCACTTGCGGACTAACCAACTCAGAAAAGGAATTGTGGGGGAGTCCGCTGAATTAAGTCCCCTACAATTCCAAGCAAGGACTTTCATGGAGCTTCTGGAGACTGTTTTGGCCCAGTGTCCAAGCCTTCTTCGCCGAAAAATACCATATATTTGAATTTCTTGAACTTGTGGAGGATTTCTTGTCTCTTCTCGGTGATCCATTTGTGAAGGTCCAGAGTTATCTCACCAATGAAAGCATCTAGCAGGGGTTCAAATTCTTCAAATTTTCTTTTCTTTTCGCACACTAAAGCCTGAACAATTATCTGCTTGGGCCTAGGGGGACGACCAGAGCCTTTTCTTGGCCCAACATCACATAGAACAATTTCTTTTCCTTTTTCAAGTTGATACGGTATCTTGAATTTGAGATCGTTACCTGGTTTTGGACCTTGACTCAGTTTCTTCTCCTCAGGCACTGTAACTACGGTCGGCGCTATGGGCTGCGACATCTTCACCGACACAAGCTTCCGGTCTTTCTCCTGATCAACAGCCTCTTCAGCAACGCAGGGTTTTTCAGAATTTTCAAAAGCAGATTTCTTGCCCTTCCTCTCCTCGTCGTGTGACTTAAGTAAAGCAGCTTCTACAATGTCATTTAATTCATCAAGTTTTCGTTTGTTGCCATTAAACTCTTGAACCGGAGCTTGTTCCATGAGGAACGGTGGTGGTTGAGACCACGTCGGGAAAATTCGTAAATCCGCAAACTCCGACGAAGGGATTCCAGGGAAGACCGAATGGTAGGAACTTGAAGAACCAGTTTGCAGGGAGCTATGAGAGCCAGGAAGATGGAGAGGAGTTTGAGGGGAGAGTGAAGAGGTTTCAATTGGGAAAATGTTTTGTAACTCATTCCAGTCAATTTGCTCATTTAAAGGGTAAGGATTTTCATATGGGCCCCCCCTTAGAAGAGCATCATCTGAATTAAAGTATGAAGAAGTACTCCCAGGACCAAGAAGATGCTCCCATGATGTATGTATTTCGTCATTGACTCCAAACTCTTGGTTCCCAACTTGATGAGAATTATCAAAATACCCTCCTAAGGCGTCAGAAGGCAGTAAAATAGGAAAGTTATTGTCTTGGTTTTGTGGGTGGTAAGGAGACAAAGGTAAAGTGGGAGGTTGAGTAATTGAATTTGATGAGTGAGGTGAAGAGTGATTAGATTCCATTTCTCCAACTAGAGTTTCACGTGGAAGTTGATGATTTGTCATTTGATTAAATGAGGAAGGAGGGGGGTAATGGGTATTTATGGGGGAATCTTTTGAGGAGGGAAAAGGAGCTAAAATGGGTCGGTTAGATTCAGTATTAAGGTTTATGGAGTGAAAATGGGAATTATCTAGTGCTAATACATGAAATGGAAAGGATGGGTTGGAATTATCCAATGCACTGACATGCGCCGCCTGGCATGCTGATAGAGTATCCAGCATGACGTCATCTGAACTAGATGATAGCTTGCGTTTTGCTGCTTTAACTCTCTTGAAGGATATGTTGGATATCGAAAGTACGCATTTGCCCCTGCGCCTAGCTGTGAGCTTCCTGCGTGCAACTTGATTTTTCGGGCCCAATTCGTGGGCCAGTAAAGTACTCGGCCTTCCCCTTTCATAATTCTTGCCTTTTGTTTGTGACGGGCGGGCTCTCTTGGACGGGCCTGAGATGTTACTATTGCTACTGTTACATCTCTTGGAATGGGCTTCATGGGATGAGGATGCATTTTCCATTTCTTCGTCCCTTGATTGATTTCCTCCATCATCGCCATCATCATCTGAGCTGCTGCTTGACGAACTCGAGTCTGGAGGTCTTCGAGGTTCATTTAATTTGACAATTGTGTTTAAATATTCAGGGGTTCGTGGAAGACCTATGATCTTATTTGAGTATAGAGATGCGTTTGGACTACCATACATCATAGGGGCCTCTGGCTTGCATGCCTCTGTGATTGCTGCTTCAATAGCATCCTTTGCTTTTTCCCACAATTGGGCACACGAAGAGCTCTTATGACCTATCTTCCCGCATCTCTTACAAAAACCAAATACCCCTTCGTATCGAATGTCGACCCATATTGTTCTGCTATCCTGAACTTCTATATACATCCCTGGGACCAGAGGTCCTTTGGTCTTGATCCAAACCAAAGCTCGAAAATGTTTTTTAAGACCAGGTTTTTCTGATGATTCATCAAATAGTAGCACTTTACCTATGCGTGAGTAGATTTCGTTGGCTAATGATTTCGAGTTGATTAGAAGAGGGATACCTTCCAACTTAATCCATATTGCTGACTCGGAGAAGTTGAATGATTTGAATGAATCAAATGGCTTCCATGGTTTCAGCACTAATAATGCCCCTCTAAAATTCAATGTATCATAAAGGCCTAAGATATCCATTCGATCATGCATGTCACTACAATGAAAGAAGAAAAGCTTCTCTTCTTTCGTTACCTTAATTCTTCCTCGCGTGAACCAAGAGTCCACCCACTCTTGAATATGTCGGGCTGAGAAGTCTCTCTTGTCAATGAATTTTCCTACTAGAATTAAAGAGATATCAATTGTGTTGTTGGCAAATTGGTCGAGAGGAGCTGGTATGAGGGGACCTTGTTTTCTGTGCCATACTACAAAGTTTGAGGTGGATTGGGATTGTTCCATTATGAGAGTACGTTGGACTTTACTATCACGTCGAGTATAGTATTAATACGCTAGAGCTGAATTGGTGAAGTTGGCTGTTTATAGTTACAATGGTAAGGAAGAGAAGTAAAGATTTGGAAAGATTGATTATGGAAACGGAGAAGATGGGTGAAAATTTTTTTTTTTTTTTTAGTAATGAGGCTTAAAGAATAGAGAGAGAAAATGAGTGTGAGATTTTAGAGAGAGAACCTCTCATTGATTTGACTTGTTAGTTTTTCCCCTTTCACAAGTTTATTTACCATAATATTGACGTGTTCCCAATTTTATGAGAGAAACTATGAAGTTATTCCATTTACAAACTAATCACCTCTTTCACAAGTTTATTTACCACATACAATATTGACGTGTTCCCAATTTTATGAGAGAAACTATAAAGTTATTCCATTTACCAAACTAATCACGTGTTGTCGTTTATAATCATAAAGTCTATGTCTATGTCCTTCGAAAAAGTCTTACAAAATCGTTACAAAAGCTTTTATGATGATGATAAAAAGGAGTAATGATAAACATCTAATACTTAGATGGGTTAGATATAAGTTTTCTCGTAACAAATGTTGTTTGTTTATATCACATATGTTGTTTGTGTATCTAAAATATTGTTTGTTTTTCTTATAACAAATAAGAGGAAAACAACACAAACAATATATGTGATATACACAAACACCATTTGTTATAAAAAAACTTATATCTAACACATCTAACTGTTAGATGTTTATCAATCCTCAATAAAGAGGAATAGTAATTCCATTAATCTACCTTACTGTGAAAAGTTCTTTCAACTTTTGTTTTTTTTTTCTTTTACAATCAAATCTCGCAAGTTTTATTCAACATTTTTATGATCACTTACCATACTTTTCCCGTTCTGTTTTAAATGAAATGTTTGTTTTTCCACGCAATCCAACGCGTTTCTTTAATCATCAATATCTTTAGTTGTACACATGTAAAAAATATAAAAAAGTTATAATTTAATAGTATGCGTCGAGACGAATCTAACAAGGCCCCACTTGATTATGTTTTTCTTTATATAATGGCGATAAATTGGAGTCAAATTTGATCAATGAATAGTATCATTTCACCCAATATTTCATTTGAAACAGAATGGATCGGAGGAAGTAATATTTAGACATGATGTACAACGGATAATGAATCGCAATATCACTAAGACAGAGACTAAGCAAATTTTGAAGTTCAACTAGAGTCATTAAACATCCGTGGTCAAGCATTTATAAACCCAACAATATCCATGACCTTATAAGCAGATGCGATAGTTTTTTTTAAGTTGGATTCACAACTCATTATTGGACACTAAAATAGCGCAAATTATTACATGGATTCAGGTTCATGTACTTCCTACATGGACCCCTTTAGATATTCACTTTGTATATAAATGTTAAACCACCACCACCTCCACCAACTCCAATTTGACAAACTTCCGTACCAACTATGCGAACATCTTCCTCCCCAACCACTACCACATCTATCCTCTCCAACCACCTCCTCATCCGCACCACCACCACCACCACTACGTTAACTGTAACGATTAGAATGGAAATGCATCCACTTCCTTCTCCTCGAGTGATGCCTCGAGTTCTACTGGGACAACTGTTGCAACACCTTGTAAATGATTGCATCGTCGGCGATGGAGGAATCGACGTCCCCGACTGTAACAGCCCGAATTTCCCGACCAGCTTACAAAGGATTAAGCACAGCGAAAGAGACTCCAGTCAAGGTAACCCGGACTATTACCATCACACTCACCGAACTAAATCGGAGAGTGTGGAACTCAATCCCAACTCTATTCAAATAAATTAACTATTATAACTACGCTCTGATTCTCCGACTCTATTCCCATAAATTTCTACAGAAAATCTAGCAGAGTTTCCTTTGAAAATAGGACAACGCTAAAGCGAAAAATGTAAACCTGTTTGCAATTCAATTTATAAAATATTTCCAAATCCCAAAGCTCAACAACCTCAACGCTTTCGCGGAGCAACAACCAATAGAGAATCAGGAGCACTAACTAGCGACTCTTAAATGTAGAAATAACTATAGATATAAACAACTAACTATTACAAAGTCAAGCGTCCTCACTTCGAAAGCAACTATAATACTGCTCCAACTTGTATTAGCTCCAACTTGCAAAAGGATAACTCACGGCTTCAACCTGAAACATTTAGGAAAACTGCCACCCACCAAGTGACAGGCCACAGAAATGACAAAACAACATATACACATCAGCAAAGCTGAGTACTAACCCGTAAACAAGAGTAACACATGCTTTGGTGGTTTTTACTTGAAAACGACTCTCACACAATAACATAAGTTCAACAATCACACCAATCATAGCATACTTAGCAGCAATATTCTTGTTGAACATACATATTACATTTCCAAAATTCCACGTTCCATAATACTTCATTAATCAAATAGTAACAAAATTCAATAAGACGACTCTCAACAATGACACGTTTTTATATTCTCATTTAATCAATTTTCAACTCAGTTACTATATTTTCACAAAATCCGATCGTTTGGCATGAACGCGAGTGGAGAGGGGTACCACGCAGTACCAGCTGTCTCCAAACTAGTGAGGGTCGTCACCCAGCCTTTTATTATTATGCTTGCAAGACTTACCCGGACATGTCCTATAACGCCAGGAATTCGCCCCTCCTGGAAGGCAACCAATAGGGACTTTACCCGCCCTAACTCGGGGTGCCTATTCATGCCTCACTTTCATATTTATAAAATAAGATATTTAATGGTTTATACTTTAAACCTCAATACTCAAAACATAACACCATATTCGACCTTATCTGGTCTTAACTCATGTTTGAATCATTTCCTCATTATCATACCAAATTATATTTTCAGAAACATAGTATTTTCGAAAAACTCCAATGACTGAACAAAAAGAATACTTTTATAATAATCCAATAGCAATTCACAACTAACTCATAGAGATACATCTATAATCACAGGCATTACTATAAACGATATATGATATCTAATATTCATATAACGCACACAGGAGCATTTAAATATATTGCTGAACATAAAGGTTACATCCACTCTATCACAATTATGCGAAACCTCCAAGCATGATGACTTGATTTCCCATGTCATCTTGAATTATATACGTCTACATATATAGCCATCCTCCATCAATCATCTCAAAATAACATTGATAATCAATAACCAAAATTAGATTAATCTAAACTATAAAAACGTAATCGTAACTTATTCCCAATTCACAAATGATCAACCTTTAACATTCTAATTTCCTTAATCCTTAATTAATATCTATAACTTCGATGATATTAGCTACATCGACTTGCATCCCAATTCATAATCACAATTCCAAATTATAAAACTAAACAACTAAACATAACTCACGACCGTACCTAAATCAAGCACCTAATTGTGCTACCAACAATTATATTGAGAATATAAAGCTAGCTCGACTCGTAAATAAACCTCAATGAACTGATTTCTATCTTGCATTCAAATCCTTAACTAATCGAATAACAATTCCAACATTATAATCTCCTTCATAATTCCGAATGATACTCCATCCAAAATCATCCTCCAATAATCAAGACTATTAAAGTAATTAGCAACTTGTATCCAACCTAGTCATTTCCCCCGTAGATAACCATAATCGTCTAACATATAACTCTTATAAATACATATTTCAAATCGATACATATATGCTTTTCAAATTCCAATATCAACATAAACACAACTGGTAGTAATTAATCATGTCAACAAATCCCACAACAATATTACTAAGTCTCTCAGTTAGAATTAACTAACGAGAGTTAACCAAAAACACACAACTCAAGTTTCATCGATCATAGGTTAATTATAAGTAACTAAATATAATACAAGTTGAGTTCTTATTAACATAAACAGTAATAAAACCAAGTACATATCATACTCATGGTCATACATAGCGAGTTTATCTCATTAAAACAATTTCATTATCTAAGTGGGACTTCTTTAAAGTAACTCATAACTTACTTTGATTTACGTAGTTAACCACACACACTAGTTTACTTTAGTGAATCACTAGTCAAGTAGTCTGACTTTATTATCTTATTATGTTTATAGTTATCAAACTAAAATACTTTATTAACCACAAGTTCATTAATCGAAACCATAGTTAATAAAACTAACTCAAGTACTCTTCACATTACTAATAAGGACTAATTAATTCTCTTTCTAACTTAATATATAAACTAGATTGCAACTATTAATAGAATTATTCCTCAATACACATAAGCCTAAATTTAATAATACTAATAACATTGTGTCGTCGAGATCTGCAAGCTTATGTAACTCAGTTGCGTTAAGAGTTTCAATTTGCATCTTTCTTTTCCTTCTCAAAGTTAAGGTAAATCAACTATGTTAAAAACTAAGAGACACAACTTAACTTAGAGAATAAAACTCAACTCAATAACTTATTTCAATTGTAATTTAACCAAAACAAAACATAATCAGATTTAATCATAAGAGGACTCAAAGAGAAACTTGGGCAATGTTAAAATCGAAACCCACAATCAATAACACATAATCATACAACTACAACATCAACAATATCAAAACAAATCTTGAAATGAAACAAAATCCAATTCTAGGTTACTCACTAAAATCTGATTTAGGTTCAACTTGAAAGAAATTAACAACATAATTATACTTGTATGTAATCAGAATTTCAGGGGGAAAAAAAATACAAAGGTGGGGTGTACCTCTGCTCTTGTGAGCAGCGAAGAACAGGGTTAGGGGTTTCGAAGCTTCTACACGGCGACGGGCATCGACGAGCGGCAGAGGAGAGAGAATCGTGGCGTCGAGCCACGACAGCTTGCAGCGCACGCACGGCGGCAGCAACAACAACACCGAACACCACGACCGCCTTGCGCTACAGAGAACGGAGAAGAGAGAGAGAAAACAGCGAGTTGTAGCAGGCAGGCGACGAGGCTCCGACGAGCAGCAAGGGGGGGGGAAACTCCGGCAAAGCCTGGAAGGAATCGCCGGCGACACGCAGGCGAAGGTGAGCGAGATAGGGTTTTCGGGTTTCCTCAATTGGGGTTTTGGGTTTTTAGTTTTGGGGTTGGGGTTTCATGGGTTAGAAGGCACGGGAGAGAGAGAAAGGAATGGGATTAGTTTTGGTTTCATTAAACCGCCAAAATAACAAGGGGGGGGGTATTTGGTTACTTATTTGACCGACAAAACAAATGGGACCAAGGGTTTGGTTTTGGGTTTCTATTTTGGGAAAAGTACAACTAAACTAATTCACATAAAACTTAATATATGAATTACTAATAATTATAATAATAATAATAATAATAATAATAATAATAATAATAACTCCATAAA
Source organism: Beta vulgaris subsp. vulgaris (assembly GCF_026745355.1). Classification (NCBI taxonomy): domain Eukaryota; kingdom Viridiplantae; phylum Streptophyta; class Magnoliopsida; order Caryophyllales; family Amaranthaceae; genus Beta; species Beta vulgaris. Next base: position 48,641,600 of record NC_079204.1, on the reverse strand, counting down.
GTTAAATAAATAAATACATTACAGCACGACAAAATAATTCATACTCCAACTCAAATAAAATAAGAATTTTCGAAACATAATTAACTTAATAATTATAATTATCATTTAAATAAAGACTCTTAAAAACAGGGCTATTACACTCTACCACCCTTAAAATAAGTTTCGTCCTCGAAACTTACAAATAATTATTTTCATAAAACAAATCTCAAGCTCGCAAGACTTATGCGTCCAGCCTCCATTCTACCATCATCTTCTGATTCTCTACTTCAACTTGATATGCGAAATCAAGGAGCAAAGAAAATCTCTACTTCGACTTGACTCGCAATATCAAGGAGCAAAGAGCAAAAAGGGCAAAATTGTTGGCATTGGATTTCAATCATCTCATCGACAGAGATCTCGTTTGAAATTAATTTACTTAAGCAAATCATACAAGTTTTCTCGAAATACACACTTTTAAGTAAATAATATCATGAACAATCAAGTCATAACAAGATAATAATATACACATTAACAAATATACACACACTTAATACCCATTTAAATAAATGGATTCATATAGTACACGCGTAAGCGCAAACACTCATACGGCTTGATTCATTTATACCTAATTCTTTAGCCAATTCATTAGACCTATTTTCAACCCTTACGCTATGATATGGAGATCACAGCGCCTCCAAAAACTACTCAAGCTCTGATACCACTTGTAACAGCCCGAATTCTCTCGACCAGCTTACAAAGGATTAAGCACAGCGAAAGAGACTCCAGTCAAGGTAACCCGGACTATTACCATCACACTCACCGAACTAAATCGGAGAGTGTGGAACTCAATCCCAACTCTATTCAAATAAATTAACTATTATAACTACGCTCTGATTCTCGACTCTATTCCATAAATTTCTACAGAAAATCTGGCAGAGTTTCCTTTGAAAATAGGACAACGCTAAAGCGAAAAATGATATAAACCTGTTTGCAAATTCAATTTATAAAATATTTCCAAATCCCAAAGCTCAACAACCTCAACGCTTTCGCGGAGCAACAACCAATAGAGAATCAGGAGCACTAACTAGCGACTCTTAAATGTAGAAATAACTATAGAATATAAACAACTAACTATTACAAAGTCAAGCGTCCTCACTTCGATAGCAACTATAATACTGCTCCAACTTGTATTAGCTTCAACTTGCAAAGGATAATCACGGCTTCAACCTGAAACATTTAGAAAACTGCCACCCACCAAGTGACAGGCCACAGAAATGACAAAACAACATATACACATCAGCAAAGCTGAGTACTAACCCGTAAACAAGAGTAACACATGCTTTGGTGGTTTTTACTTGAAAACGACTCTCACACAATAACATAAGTTCAACAATCACACCAATCATAGCATACTTAGCAGCAATATTCTTGTTGAACATACATATTACATTTCCAAATTCCACGTTCCATAATACTTCATTAATCAATTAGTAACAAAATTCAATAAGAGACTCTCAACAATGACACGTTTTTATATTCTCATTTAATCAATTTTCAACTCAGTTACTATATTTTCACAAAATCCGATCGTTTGGCATGAACGCGAGTGGAGAGGGGTACCACGCAGTACCAGCTGTCTCCAAACTAGTGAGGGTCGTCACCCAGCCTTTTATTATTATGCTTGCAAGACTTACCCGGACATGTCCTATAACGCCAGGAATTCGCCCCTCCTGGAAGGCAACAGCTAGGGACTTACCCGCCCTAACTCGGGGTGCCTATTCATGCCTCACTTTCATATTTATAAAATAAGATATTTAATGGTTTACACTTTAAACCTCAATACTCAAACATAACACCATATTCGACCTTATCTGGTCTTAACTCATTTTGAATCATTTCCTCATTATCATACCAAATTATATTTTAGAAACATAGTATTTTCGAAAAACTCCAATGACTGAACAAAAAGAATACTTTTATAATAATCCAATAGCAATTCACAACTAACTCATAGAGATACATCTATAATCACAGGCATTACTATAAACGATATATGATATCTAATATTCATATAACGCACACAGGAGCATTTAAATATATATTGCTGAACATAAAGGTTACATCCACTCTATACAATTATGCGAAACCTCAAGCATGATGACTTGATTTCCCATGTCATCTTGAATTATATACGTCTCTACATAGCCATCCTCCATCAATCACCTCAAAATAACATTGATAATCAATAACCAAAATTAGACTAATCTAAACTATAAAAACGTAATCGTAACTTATTCCCAATTCACAAATGATCAACCTTTAACATTCTAATTTCCTTAATCCTTAATTAATATCTATAACTTCGATGATATTAGCTACATCGACTTGCATCCCAATTCATAATCACAATTCCAAATTATAAACAAACAAACTAAACATAACTCACAACCGTTACCTAAATCAAGCACCTAATTGTGCTACCAACAATTATATTGAGAATATAAAGCTAGCTCGACTCTAAATAAACCTCAATAACTGATTTCTATCTTGCATCAAATCCTTAACAATCGATAACATTCAACATATAATTCTTCATAATTCATATATCATCCATTCAAATTCTATATCATCATCATCAAAATATCTCCAATAATCAAGACTATTAAAGTAATTAGCAACTTGTATCCAACCTAGTCATTTCCCCCGTAGATAACCATAATCGTCTAACATATAACTCTTATAAATACATATTTCAAATCGATACATATATGCTTTTCAAATTCCAATTATCAACATAACACAACTGGTAGTAATTAATCATGTCAAAAATATCCACAACAATATTACTAAGTCTCTCAGTTAGAATTAACTAACGAGAGTTAACCAAAAACACACAACTCAAGTTTCATCGATCATAGGTTAATTATAAGTAACTAAATATAATTACAGTTGAGTTCTTATTAACATAAACAGTAATAAAACAAGTACATATCATACTCATGGTCATACATAGCGAGTTTATCTCATTAAAACAATTCATTATCTAAGTGGGACTTCTTTAAAGTAATCTTAACTTACTTTGATTTAGTAGTTAACCACACACATATTTACTTTAGTGAATCACTAGTCAAGTAGTCTGACTTTATTATTCTTATTATGTTATATAGTTATCAAACTAAAATACTTTATTAACCACAAGTTCATTAATCGAAATCATAGTTAATAAAACTAACTCAAGTACTCTTCACATTACTAATAAGGACTAATTAATTCTCTTTCTAACTTAATATATAAACTAGATTGCAACTATTAATAGAATTATTCCTCAATACACATAAGCCTAAATTTAATAATACTAATAACATTTCGTTCGTCGAGATCTGCAAGCTTATGTAACTCAGTTGCGTTAAGAGTTTCAATTTGCATCTTTCTTTTCCTTCTCAAAGTTAAGGTAAATCAACTATGTTAAAAACTAAGAGACACAACTTACTTAGAGAATAAACTCAACTCAATAACTTATTTCAATTTAATTAACCAAAACAAACCATAAATCAGATTTAATCATAAGAGGACTCAAAGAGAAACTTGGGCAATGTTAAAATCGAAACCACAATCAATAACACATAATCATACAACTACAACATCAACAATATCAACAACAAATCTTGAAATGAAACAAAACCAATTCTAGGTTACTCACTAAAATCTGATTTAGGTTCAACTTGAAAGAAATTAACAACATAATATATACTTGTATGTAATCAGAATTTCAGGGGGAAAAAAATACAAAGGTGCGGGTGTACCTCTGCTCTTGTGAGCAGCGAAGAACAGGGGTTAGGGGTTTCGAAGCTTCTACACGGCGACGGGCATCGACGAGCGGCAGAGGAGAGAGAATCGTGGCGTCGAGCCACGACAGCTTGCAGCGCACGCACGGCAAGGCAGCAACAACAACACCGCAACACCACGACCGCCTTGCGCTACAGAGAACGGAGAAGAGAGAGAGAAAACAGCGAGTTGTAGCAGGCAGGCGACGAGGCTCCGACGAGCAGCAAGGGGGGGGGAAAACTCCGGCAAAGCCTGGAAGGAATCGCCGGCGACACGCAGGCGAAGGTGAGCGAGAGAAGGTTTTCGGGTTTCCTCAATTGGGGTTTTGGGTTTTTAGTTTTGGGGGTGGGGTTTCATGGGTTAGAAGGCACGGAGAGAGAAAGGAATGAGGGATTAGTTTTGGTTTCATTAAACCGCCAAAATAACAAGGGGGGGGGTATTTGGTTACTTATTTGACCGACAAAACAAATGGGACCAAGGGTTTGGTTTTGGGTTTCTATTTTGGGAAAAGTACAACTAAACTAATTCACATAAACTTAATATATGAATTACTAATAATAATAATAATAATAATAATAATAATAATAATAATAACTCCATAAAGTTAAATAAATAAATACATTACAGCACGACAAAATAATTCATACTCCAACTCAAATAAAATAAGAATTTTCGAAACATAATTAACTTAATAATTATAATTATCATTTAAATAAAGACTCTTAAAAACAGGGCTATTACACCGACGCTCCCACGGTGGCGAGTTTTATAGATTCTAGGAGAGGGAAAATGATCGATTTGGGGGGGGGGGAAGTGAGATTTGGTAATGAAAGATAAATGATATTGTATGGGTACTACCCAAGTTTGCTAATGGACACATGAGGGGCCGACAGCAAACTATGAAGACGTAAACTCATAAGAGACAAAGCGCATACCCTCTACTTATAGGGCGGGACTACCGTCGCGGCAACAAAAGAAGACAAATCAAAGGGAATCTTCCCTCTGACAGATTCATCACAGTAGTACAAGTGTCAAAGGATTACGCACCATGTCAGGTAAATAGTACGCCTATAAATAGCCAATCTGTACTATTCCTGCAGGTACATTCTCTCATACTAAAAACAGCTTATCTCTCTCTCTCTCTAAGCTTTCTCTCTCTAAATTCCTCTCGGGCATTAGTTGACTTGAGCGTCGGAGGGGGTTTCCTCGAAACACCCACGAGGGTAGCTCACGTTTGTTATCTTTGCAGATCATCCCTCACAGACAACCTCATCCTTGTCGGACAATCCTAAAGACCGACACCGTTTTCGATACTGAAACAACTGGCGCTAGAAGTGTAACTCCCCGACTTCTAAGCATCACTATTAGGTTAATTAATTACAAAGATTAGCAGCGGAAGACCTTCCTAGCTTAGTCGGTGCGTCACTGCCGTACTCTCCACACAAAAAAGTACAAGGCAACATTCTTTCATATCACTAAACTTCTATAATAGTGGTAGTACTTCTAGAAATATATATAAATAGCTTAAGCATAGCTGATGCTATGTAATCTAGTGATCATAAACTTGGATTACATAACCGTCATAGTCGCATGAATTAACGTAATTTAATCATCACTGCTACGTCATCTCATCTTCATATGCATACCTAAAACAGAAAAACAAAATGTCATGAGCCGAGGCTCAGTAACATACTACTCTAACATCGATATTCATTTCAATTCATTTTATTTGCAAACAGGGAGAAGAAATATAGTAAAAATCATTTCGTAAACATACACTTCGAATCAGGAATTTAAAAGTCATTTCCGTTCATATTATCTCCATTATCACATTTCATTATCAGAAAACTTCCTTTGGTTACTTGGCAAATACAGAGAAGGCATAGCCACCGAGGATATTCATCCCCCATCAAAAGGTGACATATAACGTCATAGATCATAACAGAAGGCAAAGCCACCGAGGATATACATCCCCCATCAGAAGGTGGCATATAATGCCAGACATCGTAACAGAAGGCAAAGCCACCGAGGATATTCATCCCCCATCAGAAGGTGGCATATAATGCCAGACATCATAACAGAAGGCAAAGCCACCAAGGATATTCATCCCCCATCAGAAGGTGGCATATAATGCCAGACATCATAACAGAAGGCAAAGCCACCGAGGATATTCATCCCCCATCAGAAGGTGGCATATAATGCCAGACATCATAACAGAAGGCAAAGCCACCGAGGATATTCATCCCCCATCAGAAGGTGGCATATAATGTCAGACATCATAACAGAAGGCAAAGCCACCGAGGATATTCATCCCCCATCAGAAGGTGGCATATAATGCCAGACATCATAACAGAAGGTGAAGCCACCGAGGATATTCATCCCCCATCAGAAGGTGGCATATAATGCCAGACATCATAACAGACGGCAAAGCCACCGAGGATATTTATCCCCCATCAGAAGGTGACATATCATGCCAGACATCATAACAGAAGGCAAAGCCACCGAGGATACTCATCCCCCATCAGAAGGTGGCATATAATGCCAGGCACAGCCACTGAGGACGTTGTCCCCCATCAGAAGGTGGCATATAATGCCATAATGCTGGTGCCACCGAGGACGTTGTCCCCCATCAGAAGGTGGCATTGCCGCCAGATAACAGAATGACACGTGCACAGCCCAGAGAACGTAGTACTGCCATTCACCATCTTTCACTTTCATTTATCATGTTTCGTTTCTTTCGAGTAATTTTCAGAAATCATAGTAAAGTCAATTCATAACGTCATCAAATCATTTGCATAGCCAAACATTTCATATCCCGCACACCATATAAAACATAGCATAAAGCATTATACAAAAACATCATAAAACATAGTTGGAAGGGGAGTGCGGGTGTTAGCAGTAGACGTTACATAGTCGCACATTTTATATCGCGTACGCCATATAAAACATAGCATAAAACATTATATAAAAGCACCATAAAACGTAGTTGGAAGGGGAGTGCGGGTGTTAGCAGTAAACGTTACATAGTCGCACATTTTATATCCCGCACACCATATAAAACATAGCATAAAACATTATATAAAAGCACCCTAAAACGTAGTTGGAAGGGGAGTGCGGGTGTTAGCAATAGATGTTACCTGGAATCCTGCTTAACAACCTTGATCGTAGGGAAAGGCTTGTAATATCTCTTCCTTTTTAATCTAATAATAAATTCAGGAATTAATGAAGACTTATTAATATTTTATTCGAAATTCTGAGTTTATTGATCCATTTCCATCACGTTTCTATTTTAGGAGGTATTTAGGAGTTTTATATATATTATCGTCTTTGGTGGTTGATAAAAGTCATAGGCGCCCTTTCCACCTAACAACTTGGCGTCTAAGCTATAATTCACGACTTCTGAATATGAACGTCTTATTATAACCTTCTCATATTTTATGAATTTCAAAACGTTATTGTTTTGTTAGCCTTTAAGTCGAAACTTCATTCTATTAGTCATATTACTCATCATTTTATAAATTAAAACAGTGGTCATTAATCTTATGGTTCATGATTATATTCAATGACTTGTAATTATAAAACTCGTAATAGAACTCTTTCGTTAGTATATAATTATCTGCTACCTTAACATATACAAATTTAACCAGTAAACTATACTTATTTACTATTACTCTTTAGTTGATATATTATAATCATATTAATATAATATTAAGGTTATCACATACTACATCATCATTTAATCATTTATTAGTCATAAGATCCCCTTTAAACATATTCGTTATTTAATCAAAACAATAGCCATTAATCCCAAGATTCATGAATCCAACTTAATAGCTTGTAATTATAGACCTCGTAATATAATTATTTCATCCGTGTAATATCTGTAAGTGCCTGCGTAAACCTGACAAGTAATCTATTCTTAACTTTCATTATTCTTTAGTTAAAGTTACATGAAGCATATTATTAAGTATTATCCTTATTTAATCATTTATTAATTATCGAATCACAAGTATTATATAATATATAGTGAGTCTTTTATTATGTGTGTGTTAAAACTGAATTAGAACATGGACATAATTGACTAACCATCTCAAATAGTTCACTAATTTACTGATTTAATTAAATCAGCCCAAGTAGTTAATTTATCCAACCATTATCTCAATTTGAGAATATTCTCAAAGCCCAACAAAAATATAACAGAACATATAAAGGGTACCTCTGCTTCAACTAGTGAAGCACGACAGAGAGGGCTACCACGAAGGAGGTCGAAGTTCCGGCGACTGATGGTGGCAGAACGTGACAGGACGACGAGAGGCACGGGGTGCGGTGGTGACTCAACGGTGTGAGCAGCGGCAGTCGGGCAGAGAGAACAACCGAAGAGGGAAGAAAGGACTGGGCGAGAGAGAGGATGCAAGCGACGGAGAAGGGCAACTGGGTTTGCGGCAGGTAGTTGGAGGCACAGGAGGTTGCACCGGTGATAGATACCGATGGTGGTGCTCCGGTGGCTGAGCGAAAAACAGAGGGGTAAAAGAGATGGGTTGTGCGAAAAAAAATAAAAAACAGGGGATTTGAGGGGTGTTTTTGGGTGGTGTTTTCCGGCGATAATCCGAGGAGCTTTTGAGTGTATTTGTTAGTGATGACTGAGTGAGGAATGGTGGAGCAAATATGGGTATATATAGCCATTGTTTGAGCTCCAATTGTTCCCATTTGGATTGATGAAATTGAATGGATAAAATGGGTTGTGGAATGATTTGGGTTGATTGTGAATTTTTATTTGAAGATGAGTTTGATTGTGTGCAAGAAACCCATTTTGATTTAAAAATCCGTGGGTGGGTTGTTTGTGAAAAGAAAACTGAGATGGAGCTATGGAGAAGGAACACTTACGTTTTTTGTTTTCCAAATTCTTCCCTTTTTCTTTTTAGGCCATCAATTTGTTTAGTAATTAATTTGTTATTTATTTGTTTTCTTACTTTAACTAATGAAATCATCTAACATAACTTATTATTAAAGAATGATTTTGCCACTAATTATGATTATTTAATTTAAGCAAATTCAAAATTTTCGGGATATTACAAGGAGGGGATCTCCCACCCTTTCAAGGTATCAGTCATGGAGGATGCAAACGATACTAGTCACGGTCAGCCCGAGCTCGAACTTGGTCAGACTTCCTCGCAGCCAGTTATTACCGGAGCATTGGGAAACCCACAATTCCATTACCGGACACCTGGGAACGAGGAACAAACCCCAAATAGCAATGTACCATTCAATCTGGCTCAGTTAAGTCAATTCTCTCCTGAACAATTGGAAACTGTAGCATCATTCATCTAGATGATAACAGACACCCCTCAACAAAACACTCCTCCCCAACAGTCTGGCGGAACCCGTAAACGACCACTGGCTATGGCTGGTAGGAACGTGGACGGTACCCCGCTTCGAAAGATGCAGTCCTTGGGTAAAGAGGGGCGTGAGATGGAGAAAAAGATAGATCGATCTGACTATGAGGAAGAGATTCTGGAGACGGAGGAACTATACCACTCTGAAGAGGAGACACAGGGTTACTCCCGCCGTGAGTACAGCACCGCCGGTGCTAGTAACTATTCGGCCGAGGGTCACCTCCTTATTAAGCCGAAACTCTCCCCCTTCACCTCAGAGATACTGAATCACCCTATGATGAGAATCAAGATGCCGTCGTCCAAGTATGATGGCACCTCTGATCCTGATGACCATGTCGCGGCCTATGAGGGGTACATGTTCCTTTACACACAGGTGGACGCCATCTGGTGCAAAGTCTTCCCATCAACTCTGACCAGGATAGCTCAGACGTGGTTTAAAAGTCTCAAACCAGGTAGCATCTCTAGCTTCTCTCAGTTGTCGTCTATATTCAGTACTCACTTTGTAAGCAATAGGCACTGCGAGCGCACTACGGGAGAATTGATTTCGGTCAGACAAGGTGCGAATGAAAGTTTGAGGGATTATATCGGCCGTTTCAATGTTGAGGCAGTCTCAATTCCCAGACTGCATGCAGCAGGATGTGGTCGTTTTGGCTTTAATGACAGGGCTTAAAGAGGGATCATCATTCTGAAACTACTTGGGCCGGAAACCGTATACATCTTTGGGTCCCGTCCTTGGCAAGGCCAATGATTATGTCAGAGGGGAGGAATTCGACAAAGCAGTAAGCAGCCGTGAATTAGAGAAGAAGGAGGATAAGCAGAAAAAAGAGAAGGGTCGTGAAGTCGACCGGGGCCGAGATGAAAGAAAGCAGGAATCAAACATGGTCAAGAGAGGAAATGACCGGGAAAGGGAAAATGAGAGGTATGACCGAGATCACAGAGACCGTGAAAAAAGCAGTCGAGAGGGAGGTGAACGCAAGGAGAGATTTGATGCATACACCCAACTCACCACCTCAAGAAGCCAAATTTTTCTGATGAACAAAGATAGTGACAAATGGCAACGTCCAAGGTAGATGTTCAATAAGAACCGTGACAAGAGTAAGTGGTGCGATTTCCACGGAGATCACGACCATCTAACTGAAGATTGCCGGCATTTAAAGGATAACCTGGAGGACTTGATAAGAAGAGGTTACTTCAGTCAGTATAAAGCTCAGACCAAGGAGGGAGATTTGGTAAAGCTAGCAAATCGCAATGTCCAGTCTCGGATAAGCGAGATTCATGTTATTAGCAGAGGTCCCATCCATGGAGGAAGTATTAATGGTGCGAAGGCAAGCTTGAAAGAATTCAGGCATCATGTCAACTTCAATAAAAGTCTACCCTGGAAGAAGCCGCCAGCGATGTCATTTACGCTAGAGGACGCTAAACATGTCGTTTATCCTCATGACGACCCTTTGGTAGTAACTCTGAAAATCTCAAATTGCCTGGTCCACAGAATTTTGGTGGACGGAGGTAGCTCTGCAAACATTCTATACTTATCAACATTCGAAAAACTCATGATTGGCCGAGAGTATTTGAAGCCGGTCAGGTATCCGGTCATCGGGTTCACAGGAGCGTCAGTGTTACCAGAAGGACTGATTTCGCTCCCGGTGCGCATTGGAGAGGATGACACAGCCAGAGACGTCATGGCTGAGTTTCTGGTGGTAGATGTCCCGGGAGCTTACAACGCCAACATAGGGCGTCCTTTCATTCATGACGTCCAAGGTGTCGTCTCAACTTACCATCTGACAATGCTGTATGTGTCCAATGGCGGATCGACATCAAGGTTAAAGGGTAACCAGGAGATGGTAAGGTCATGTTATTTGACAACACTAAAGCAGCCTGTCAGGAGATTCCCAATAGAAAATCCTGACCCGCCATCAAGGAAGCAGAGAAGGGCCCAGAGGAGAGCCCAAGCTGAAGGAAAGGAAGATAATGAAGCTGATGAAATAGATACAGTCCGGAAGGGTAAAGCAGTACCGCTGGAAGATTTAGAATCCCGGCCAGAGGATGAGCCGAGACCAAAGCGAGACGGTGAAACCAGGCAAGAAACGCTGGAAGATGACCCTGCTAGAGCGGTCGCTGTCGGGATGGACATGGACCCAGAGGTCAGGATCAACCTGGTGACTGTCCTACGAGAAAATGCTGACGTATTCGCATTCTCGGCGGATGAGATGCCGGGAATAGACCCGGCCGTGATGGTTCATCGTCTAAACGTCGATAGCGCAGCCCGCCCAGTAAAGCAGAAGAAAAGGGCTTTTTCAGCCGAGAAGAACAAAGCAATCAAAGAAGAAGTAGAGAAATTGATAGCGGCCGACTTCATTGAACCATGCGACTACCCGGAATGGCTGGCAAATGTAGTGATGGTGAAAAAGGTCAACGGACAATGGCGCATGTGTGTGGACTTCACAAATCTGAATAGAGCATGCCCAAAAGATTGCTACCCTTTGCCAAGGATAGACCAGCTAGTAGTCATTACTGCACAATTCTTTTTTTCTTTTTTAAAGAGTAGTCTTGAATTGAAAATATCTTCTATATAATAACATCTTTTTCTAATCCCATACATAATAAGTAGCCAACGTAACCATGCAAGTTCCTACCCTAAAATGCTCTCTCCTCTCCTTCACCTTCACCTTCACCTTCTTGCTAGTCCTTCTATCCTTAAACCCAGCTTCTTCGGCCGCCGTCTGTAACACAGATGACCAAAAATCCCTCCTAGAGATCAAATACCATTTCAACAATGCCTCTACTTTCACCACTTGGGATCCTAACACCGATTGTTGTACTAATTGGTCAGGCATCCAATGTGATGCGCAAGGCCGTGTTACCATGCTTGCTACTAGCATTGCTGATGATGTTGTAGGCGAAATCCCACCAGCCATGGGTGAACTCCCATACCTCCAATTCCTTGCCTTCTCCAACTTACCTCACCTCTCTGGTACAATTCCCTCATTCTTATCAAAACTAACCAACCTTCAACACCTTGATCTCAGCCTCAACAACCTCACAGGTCCGATACCGGACTTCTTAAGCCAACTCAAGGACTTAGACGACATCGATCTCTCCTCCAACAGCCTTACTGGCTCAATCCCTTCATCCCTTTCCCAACTACCCAAGCTTAGAACCATTAACCTTGGTACAAACAAGCTCTCTGGTCCTATCCCACCTTCACTTGGCTCTATCAAGACCTTGGTTCAAATTTATTTATATTCTAATAGCCTCTCAGGCTCAATCCCATCTTCTTTATCCCGCCTTCATGAACTCAATGAGCTTGCCTTATGGGATAACAAGCTCACGGGTACTATCCCGGCATCATTCGGCTCGTTTCGAAACTCGGATATTAGCCTCGACTTGTCCTCCAACAAGCTATCTGGTTCAATCCCAAGATCATTTGGTAAGGCCAATATAACACAGTTAGATATCTCTAAGAATAAGTTTACTGGCGATGCCTCGTTTTTGTTTTCTAGAGATAAGACGGTGTTGAGCTCCATTGTTATGAGTAATAATCTTTTCAAGTTCGATTTTTCTAAGGTTGATCTTCCCTTGGGTTTGAAGAGATTGGGTATAAGTCATAATATGATACTTGGGTCACTTCCTAAACGACTTGGTCAGTTGCCATTGTATAGAATTGATGTGAGCTTTAACCAGCTTTGTGGGAAGATACCAACTGGAAGAAGGTTGAAACAGTTTGATGCAGCTAAGTTTTCTAATAACAAGTGTTGGTGTGGTCTGCCATTACCACCTTGTAATTAAGAGTAGTATTCTCTCTTGTGCTTTTACGTGTTGCGAACTCAAGTGTTCCAGTTTATTTTTAATAAGCTTTGGATTGTACAAGTTTAATGTACATTTTGAGCCTTTTCACAAGTTTATTTACCACATGCTACCAATTTTATGAGAGAAACTATGAAGTTACTCCATTTACCAAACTGATCACCTCTTTCACAAGTTTATTTACCACAATATTGAGGTGTTCCTAATTTTGTGAGAGAAACTATGAAGTTATTCCATTTACAAACTAAGAAAAAATTGATAGGAATAATTCCAATTATCGACATTCCGCCATTTTCAGTCCCAACTAAAGATTAATTCTGAGCGGTCCCAACTATGCATCAGTTTTGTCGAAATTGGTCCCAGATGACTGATTACTTTATTTCTTAAGTCAGTTTCCATTCTTCCTTTTTCTCTCACCTATCTCCTTGCTCCCATGTCATCCCTCCCCCCTACCCAGCCACCCCTGAAATCCACCCCCTCCCATGCCAACCCCTGAAATCACATCCCCCTCCCCTGCCTTCTTCATTTGGTTTACAGAAACTAATTTAACACCCAAAAACACCAACCTTCTTTATTTGTCTAGTGTTGAACATGTACTTTTAACTTCAACTTGTAGTTAGTTTGGGTTATGTCAAATCCAACGATGAATTGAGCAGAGTTCGAATCGATTGTAGTCAATCATAATGAGCTCATGAGTCACAAACAGAAATAGCATCGCCATTAACCTAATTAATCACTGGATTTTTATCTCCATAGATCGAAAATTCGCTCGGATCGATCTTCACCATAAATGAGAGTAACACATGCATATTTTATACTAACACTAACGACAAGAATCTATCTTAATTCTTAGTTATTAATAGTTAATGTTAAGAGTTCACAAATTTGAGGAGAAAACGGCTTAACCTTCTCATTGATATCAAAGAGTATATATATGTACATAACCCTAATAATACCTAACTCCTCAATATAAGCTACATACAAAGCTAATAACAGAATATACAGAATATTCCCTAAACTAGGAAATATGGAAATATTATCGCCTAATACTCCCCCTCAAGTTGGAGCATGTAAATCTCGAATCCCCAACTTGTGAAACAAAAAATCGAACTGTCGTCTGCCAAGCGCCTTGGTAAGAATATCAGCCAACTAATGCCCTGTAGGAACATAAGCAGTAGAAAGATTGCCAGCCAACAACTCATCTCGAACAAAATGGCAATCTGTTTCAATGTGTTTTGTGCGATAATGAAAGACAGGATTCTTAGCTATATGAAGAGCAGACTGACTGTCACAGAACAGTTGCATAGTAGAAGAATGTCGAACACTAAGAGAAGCCAATAAGGATTTTAACCACTTCAACTCACAAGTAGTAACAACCATGGAAAGATACTCGGCCTCGGCAAAAGATCTAGAAACAGTATGTTGTTTCTTAGTTTTCCAAGAGACAAGAGAACAACCCAAAAACACCGAATACCCAGACAAAGATCGCCGAGTAGTAGGACAGGCAGCCCAATCACTATCACAAAAAGCGGTCAAATCCAAAGTGTTATGAGAACGGAGCAAAATACCTTGACTAGGACTACCCTTGATATAACGTAAAACCCGAATAACAGCTTTCCAATGAGGAATCTGCGGATCACTGAGAAACTGCGCCAGAGTGTGAACGGCATAACTCAACTCTGGGCAAGTGACAGAAAGATAAACTAAACTCCCCACAAGACGACGATAGGAATCGGTATTATCAAAGGGAACTCCTTTCACAAGTGCCAGACGATGATTTTGCTCCATAGGTGTGTCAATAGGCTTACAACCTAACATACCAGCTTCAGTCAAAACATCTAAAGCATACTTGTGTTGCGACAGGAAAATACCAGCAGAGCTGCGAGCAACCTCAATCCCCAAAAAATATTTCAGGAGGCCCAAATCTTTCATATGAAAACACAAATGAAGATAGCGTTTGAAGCGAGAGATAACAACAGTGGAAGAACCAACAATAATCAAATCATCCACATATACCAGAACATGAAGAGAAACATCTCCCTGTATATAACTGAATAATGAATAGTCAGCAGAAGACTGAGTAAAGCCATAATGTTTCAAGGCAGCAGATAACTTGGCAAACCATTGCCGAGAGCCTGTTTCAAACCATACAAAGACTTGCGGAGACGACAAACTTTACCAGGTGAAGAACAAGTATAACCAGGGGGAAGTTTCATATAAACCTCCTCAGACAACTCACCATGAAGAAAAGCATTGTGAACATCCATTTGATGAAGTTCCCACTTGCGAATAGCAGCTACTGTAAGAAGAGTACAAACAATACCCATTTTCGCCACAGGTGCGAAAGTCTCATTATAATCAATACTAGCAAATTGCCGATTACCATGCACAATAAGACGTCCCTTAAGACGTTTAACCTTTCCAGTAGATGTATATTTAATCTTATACACTCAACCACTACTAATAGCTCGCTTACCAGGAGGTAAGTCTTCCAAAGTTCAGGTATCGTTATTGCCTTACGCCAACCAGGATGTGTGACAGCCTCACGATAAGACTATGGTTCGGTACCTTTAGTAACAGCTGCCAGAAAACACCGATGGTTGACAGAAAATTTATTATAATCAACATAACAAGCTAGATCAAAAGGCTTACCTGAAGAACCAGATGAGGCAGGAGAAGCAGTAGAGGGAGCAGGGTTTGTGTTTTGAAGAACAATAGTATTTGTCACAAAATCATGAAGCTTGACAGAAGGCACCTTCACACGCCGCCCCCGACCCAAATTGTTAGTATCATCAGTACTACTAACCATAATATCCGAAGAAGGCCCCTTTAAAGGAGGAGGAGACGTATCACATAAAATATCACCCACACGAACAACACTGGAAGGCGAGTGCCCAGCCACTAGGTTCGAGGGCGGTGCAGGCTGCCGAGGAGGGGAAACCGCAACCACATCGTTGTTACCACGACCACCAAAACCTTCGACAACAACATCGTCCAAATCCCCATACATATCATCATCCCATATACCCGGATGAGCCAAATAAGCATCCCAGTGATGACGAGCAGCGTCGGAGAGAACATTACAATAGGGAAATGAGTAGCGTCAGCATGAAATCATTTGTTTTATGTTTTTTTTAATATTCTCTTGTTTTTTCATGTTTTTTTTATATCTCAAGACTTATATGCACGTATTTTTTTTTAATATGTATGATGTTCTGTGTTTATTATCTTCATGTTTTTTAAATGTTCTAATTCATATTTATGATATTAATAGTTTTTATTTCTCTAGTCTTATATGCATATGTTCTTTTATAGTCAGTATGATGCTCTTTGTTTGATACTTTCATGTTCGTTTTATATTTTTATTCATTTTTGTGATTTTAAATAGTTTTTTATTTCTCAAGTCTTATATGCGCATGTTCTTTTATAATCAGTATGATGTTCTTTATTTGATATTGTCATGTTCTTTTTTTGTTTTTATTTATTTTGTAATTTATAATAATTTTTGTTATCTGGCAGAAAAATAAAAAATGTTGTAAGGTTTTAAGTTGTCAGAAAAACTATAAAAAAATTGTTTCCCACAAAAAAGTAGTACATAATTATTTTGTTTTCACAAATTATCCTTTTCTCTTAAGGGAGTAAGATGATCCTTGATTAATTAATTATGTGGTGTTCTTTTCATATAAATATTATATTCTAATTTAACTTGCAATATGTTTTTTACATAATCGGTGAAAAGCGATTTGTTAAGGAAAATTGTGAAAGTAATTCTTTGATTTAAATAAGAGTATTTTTTTTATCCACATGATGCGTTAGTAGTTAAGGTGATATATTGAAAATCCATCCACATGAATCATGATGAGTTGGTTTCAGTTATTTCTATTTTGAGCAATAAAAAATCTGAACTGTCTGAGGGTTTTTTTTTTTAAAATCTTGCTTGTTAACGGGGAACAGTTAGAAGATTGTTGTATCTTTTTTTTTTTTTTTTTTTGCTAAATCAGTAATATATATCATCAAACAAGAACATACAACCAAGCTTTACAAAGGCCAAGGCGAACCAACTAGGTTGGACCCCCTAAGAACCTAAGCAAGCAAAAACTAGTTATACACCTGCATTGACAATGATCTTAACCAATCACTTGTCTTCATAGACAGTTTCCTAGCTAGGCCCTGAACGGTATACTCTAGTTATTACATTCTTTTGTATACTATGAACAACTCTATCTATGTTTATCACCTTTTGATGCCACCTCACCTGGTTTCTAACCCACCAGATGTGGTAGATAACAGCTCCTATAGCAGCAGCCAGGATTTCCTTCTGTTCTTTTGTTTTCCTACAATCAGTTATCCATTGAACTATGTCATCGACATCTGTAATCTGAGAACCAATCTGCAACCATCTGTTAATTCTCCTCCACACTTCTTGGCTATAGCAGCATTGAAACATTAAGTGATCCTCAGTTTCATCATCTTGTTCACAGATTAGACAGTTAGAGTTCTCACTAACTCCAATCCTGTACAATTTAGCAGTAGTTTGTAGCCTTTTCTTCATTACAAGCCAAACAAAAAATCTATACTTTGGAACTGTCATTCTGTTCCAAACATATTTATCCCAATGAATCCTTGTATATTCCCCCACCAGTAGCTTATACACCTCTTGAATTTTGTAGGAATTCATCTGCATAAGTTGAGCTTCTGTAATATCTCTTTTCAGCCTATCCTTCACTTCACACAATTTTTTCCAATACCAGCTGCTTGTTGTAGAAGGTTAGTTGATACTCCCACCAATTGCTATTTTTGATATACACTTCATTTATCCATTTTATCCACAAGTTATCCTTCTTCACTCCTATTGCCCACACATACTTTCCTATGGTTGCAATATTCCATTCCTGAACCTTTTTGATTCCTAGCCCACCTGCTTGCTTTGGGGTACAGACATTCTCCCAAGCCACATAACCTGCTCTCCCACTATAGAACTCACCTGTCCACAAATAAGCTCTACTCATCTTTTCTATCTCCTGTATGATCTTTTTAGGCAATACAAAGATTTGAGCCCAGTAGATGTGAATGCTCATTAAAACTGAATTCACTAGCACCACTCTTCCCTGATAGGACAAGTGTCTTGAACTCCAGCTTCTAATTCTTGCAGTCATTTTTTCAACCAGCTTCATGCACTCTTTAACTTCAATTCTCTTAAAGCAAATGGGCACCCCTAGGTACTTAAATGGCAATGTACCTAGCCTGAAACCAGATGCATCAAGAATTCTTTGAATCTCATTTCTTCTCATACTAGTGGTATAAACTTCAGATTTAGTCTCATTCACTTCTAATCCAGATACATCTGAAAAATGTTTGAAACCCTGCAACATAGTGTATACATACACAAAGTTCCCTTTCCTACACAATATTACATCATCAGCAAAGCATAGGTGGTTCAATTTAATACCAGCACATCTGGGATGGAACTGAAACTGTTCTTTCTCACCCACACATTTCAGTGTTCTTGTAAGGTACTCCATACAAATTACAAAAAGAAGAGGAGACATGGGATCCCCCTGTCTCAATCCCCTATTTCCTTCAAAGAAACCACAACATCTCCCATTAATCAAGAGAGTAAACTTAGGAGACCTAACACACTCCATAATCATATGTATCATTCTCACAGGAAACTTCAAAGCATGTAACATATCCTCCAAGAACTTCCAGTCAATAGAATCATATGCCTTTTTCATGTCCATCTTTATAATACACCCAGGACTACTCTTTTGTCTTCCATAACTCCTCACTAAGTCCTGACAAACCATCACATTATGAGCAATGAACCTCCCCTGTATAAATGCTCCCTGATTCTCAGCAATAATATCAAGAAGAACATCTTTTAATCTATTACAGATGATTTTTGTGATGCTTTTATAGATCACATTACAACAGGCTATGGGCCTAAATTCAGAAACATTACTAGGACACTTTACTTTAGGAATTAAAGCAAGTATGGTAGTATTAATTTCTTTTAAAAGTTTACCAGTATTGAAGAAGTCCATCACAGCTCCAATAATGTCAGCACCCACCACAGGCCATGCTTCCCTGAAAAAATGAGTCCCAAATCCATCAGGACCTGGGGACTTATCACCAGGAATTGAGAATATTGCCAGCTTTATTTCCTCCCCTGTCACTGGTCTCATAACCAAAGCCTGCTGTTCATCTGATAAAACAGGCCCCTTATCAATGATCTCTTGACAAATATGACCTTGCATCTCCCTATGAGTACCCAGCAGATGAATATAGTATTGCTCAAAAGCCTTCTCTACATTATCATCTTCCACCCAATCACCCTTCATATTGTTAATGCCATATACTGTATTCTGCATTCTTCTTTGTTTTATTGTCCTATGAAACATTGCAGTATTTTCATCCCCTTCTTGTATCCAAGTAATCTTTGCCTTTTGATTCAGAAAAGACAAATTGTGGCCATGGATTCTTCTGTATTCTTTCATCACATTTAGCTCCCTTTCATGATCTCTATCCTGGCCCTTACTCTTCTGGCACTCCATGAGCTCAGCATAAGCCCTAGCATCAGCAGCTTGTATATCTGAATAACCTTCCCTATTAATACTTTTCATCACCTTTTTCATTTTTTTAAGTCTCTGGACCACACTAAACATCATCCCAACATGTTTTCACTTTTTCTAGGAAGTCAGGAGCAGTACACCACATTTTAAAAAACTTAAAAGGCCTCTTTCTATATGTATGTGTTCTCAGGGAACACTCTCACCACCATAGGAGAATGGTCAAATAAACCTTCTGGCATGAACCAAGCCTCAGAATTAGGATAGCAATCCATCCACTTTTCATTACACGACACTCTATCTAACTTACTAAACACCCTATCTTCCCCAAATTGTTTATTATTCCATGTATAGAATGAACCTGTAGACTTTAAATCTACCAATTCACACACATCTAAACATCTTCTAAAAGGCATAATTTCTGAGTCCCTCACAGCTGCACCAATTCTTTCATCTCTATTAAGCACACAGTTGAAATCCCCCAATACAATCCAAGGACCCTTGATTCTTGACTTTATTACTTCCAGATCTCTCCATAGAAATACTCTAGAAGAAGCAGCATTATGAGCATACACAAAGGTACACTCAAATTCCTTCACTCCACTAGTAGCTTGTACATGGCAATGAATTAATTGATCAGTCACCTCACTTATGTTAACATGAAACGCCAGATCATTCCAAGCAACAATTATTCTCCCAGCAGGATGATACGCTGAATTTGAGCAGAAGCACCACCCTAGAAACAATTTTCTATACACCTCACCTAGTTTCTTCGCTTTAACTTTTGTCTCAATGAGAAACACAATTCCTAAGGACCTAGTGCTAATTATTTTCTTCACATCTTGTTGCTTTTTAGCACTAGTAATCCCTCGGACATTCCAACAAAACACACTATCCATTCTCTTTAGGGGAATCCCTTCCCCTGTCAGTTGCTACCTCTCCATTTCCAAACACAAATTCACCAATCATAACCTCTTTAGTTTCCATTTCCTTCAACACATCAAAAGAGTTCTTCACTTCTGTTACATTCCTACTGACATCTTCTTTCTGAATCTGAGTCTCAACCACCACAGGTAGTTCAGTCCTAATCTGCTGAACTTTAGGTTTCCACACCTTTTTAGGCCTATCCATTCTACATTCCTCAGTAAGATGGCCTATCTTTTTGCATCTTAAACAACTCACTAGTTTCCATTCATAATGTATCTCCATAACAACCTCAATCCCTTTCTCATTGATGAATTCTATCTGTTTTGGAAAATCCTGATTGACCTTAACTTCCACGAGCACTCTTGCATATTGCAATTTCTCCCTCTTTGCAGTTGCCTGATCAACGCGCACAAATTTCCCAATAGGACTAGCCAGTTTCATTAAGCTTCTCTCACTCCAGTACTTAAAATCAACTTTCATCTGAATCCAGGTAGGCAGGACCTGAAGATCATCCTTCATCACATCCATATCAGAATCCCATGCTTTCACAATCAGAGGTTTATTATCAAAGAACATAGGACTTCCATTCAGAATACTATCTCTCTTCTCCATTGATCTAAATCTAACAATGAACACACCTGATTTCAGCATTCCAACTTTATCTACCCCTAAATTCTTCCATATTCTCCTAATAAAACCTTCCATAACATATACAGGAGGATTCGCACCTATTACGTAACAAATCATCGATGAGCTCCAAAAATCCACCTCCGATTGAATATCCTCATCGTCTATCTTCACAACTGTTTTTTCTATTGATACTGGTTCTATAAGACTAGAATTACTATCATTTGGAACACTCACCTCAGATTCCTGAAATTGAAGTATTGGAATCGGTTCTATGTTTCTTACCTCACGATTCGCCCAGCTTATCTTACTTGATTGTCCACTCTGCTTCCCCGCAGAAGAATGGATTGAAGAAAGCCATTCTGAGAAGAGTCGATGAGTTTGCTGACTTCTCTGCAAATCTCGAAGATCATCTTCCTCAGATTGAATCACTGGTTCAACCTCCATAGCTGATATCCCCAAAATCTCATCCATTGATCGAGTTTTCTTAGCTTGTGAATCAGAACATGGACCTTTTGCTTTTCCCGCCATTTTCTGCCCCTTCGAACTTCTTGCCATAGCTACAATGTTTTACATTGAGTGAATTTCTAGAGAGAGAAAATGTTAGGTTTAAAACAAAACATGATTGATTGTTGTATCTTTTGTTTCATTTAAGAGAACTTGCGTTCTAGGATGAGTGCACATAGCTCTATGTGCACTCTGATCCATGTACTTATTTGCGGTATAGGTGACACTCAAGAAGGGTTGAATTGAGTGACAAAATCTAATCGATTTTCACAAAACAATCCTAGGTATCCGAAAATAGGTGACACTTATTTGCGGTATTATTCTGTTATGCTTTTACGTCATGGGAACTCAAGTAGTCCAGTTTATTTTTAATATGCTTAATTTGGATTGTATAAGCTTAATGTACATTTTGACTCCTATCACAAGTTTATTTACCACATTAATGACTTTATTCCATTTATCAAATAAATCATGTGTTCTCATTTAAAATCATAAAGTGTCTTTGTCCTTCGAAAAAGTCTCATTAAATCGTCACACATGTATGCTTTTATGATGATAATAAAAATGAGTATACTTCTATTAATCTACCTATTGATAAATATTCAATCAATTTTTTTTTTTCCTTTTCAAATCAAAATGTTAGATTTGGGTAAACTCCCTCATCGGAGTAATTACCATTGATCAATATATATAGTTTACAAATTATGATAATCCTAATCATATTAGGAACTCTATTTATATAAGATATCTAAGAACAAAATATATCCAACATAATATCCTATTCTACCACAAACCTTGCAAGTTTTATTCAAAAAATTTGTAATTCACTTATGATAATAATTTTTCATCAGACAAATTCTACAGGGATACCTATTCCAAATATCACTCAGGCTGAGCAAATTTTTAAGTACAACTAGTCATTAAACATCCGAATGTCAAGCATTCATGAACCCAACAAGATCCATAAGACCATAACAGAATAAGCAAATGCAGTAGCTTTTTACCACCAATCGCTTCTCAAATTGATTGCAAGTATCTGACCTTCTGAATTGAAATATTTCTTGTTGGAAGTATTTTTTTAAGGGACCTGAACCTTATCACCTTACCTCGACCATAGCACATAAAGCAATGTTAGTATGTTAGCAATCATCAACGTGACTTTGCATAAACCGTACCCCACCGACAAAATAATTCATAAGCAGTGGAGCTTTCTCATACTAGATGTCAAAATGGTATTTTATAAAAATTGTGGTATTAAAGCTTAGTTAAATAAGTATTAAAATAGAGTTATTGTGATATCAATATCAAAGGAACTCTTATTTAGGGTGCGTTCTGTTCAACTTAAAAAATTAAGTTTCAGGTCCAATAAGTTCAGATAAGTTTAGATAAGTTGCAATAAGGTCTAATAAGGGTAATAAGTTCCAATAAGGTCTAATAAGGTCCAATCAGGTGCAATAAGTTTCAATCAGGTCTAATAAGGTCCAATAAGTTCCAATCAGGTCTAATAAGGTCCAATAAGGTCCAAATAGTCAATGTTTAATAAACATTTGTATTATTGTCCATTATATTGTTATTCATAATTTCATATCACTATTAGTTAATTTTGTTATTATTAGAATTTTAATTAAAGTACCACAACGATTATATAGTATTATACTTGTATTAGTGTCTATTATTTTATTATTTATTTGTATTATGTCTATTATTTTATTATTTATTTGTATTATGTCTATTATTTTATTATTCATATTACTATTAGCTGATTATGTTATTATTAGAATTTTTTATTAAAGTACCACAATGTATAGTATTATACTTGTATTATTGTCTATTATTTGATTATTCATATTGCTATTAAATAATATTATAATCATGGTCAAATAATTAAGGTTAACAATAATAATAATTATTATAATTACAATATTTTGCAATTCGTCTTTAAATAACTAGACACAACATGTTTTCGTTACTAATACGTTTTCTTCACCAACATCCAACCATATTTCATCTGCAATTTTCGCCCGAGTTATCTCCATATTCGTGTTTATGTCTCTAATGGAGTACTCCCTCCGTTTCCTAAAGATCTTCCCACTTACTGTTCCTACAGATACCAAGGAAAATCAAGTTGTGTGGGGCATGATGTGAGTAAAGTAGGAGAGAGAAAGGGGTTAAGATAAATAAACAAATAAAAAGGGGTTAAAGTAGGAGAGAGAAAGGGAGTAAAATTGAATTAATAATATAATGGTGGACCATATGATAGTGACATGAGAGGGTAAATAGGAAAATTTGTTTTTCCAAATAAAGAATAAAGCAAAAGAGGGAAGATCTTTTGGAAACACCCTTAAACGGAAAGAGGGGAGATCTTTGGGAAACGGAGGGAGTATTGAAGAAAAGTAAAAAAAAAAAAAAAACAGAAGGAAGAAAGGAGAAGAAATGAATGAAGCAATGTCATGCAAAGCTACAGTGATTTTGACCATTTTTTTTTTCTCTTTCTTTTTGTTTTTTTTTTTATCTTCTACTCCATCCGTTTCAAAATATAAGTCGTTTAAGGTTTTTGCACATAGAAAATTTTGAGGGGTAGTATCTACGTTAGTGGCAATATTTATGTTATTCATGGTCAATGTTTTTATCTAATAAGGTTAAATAAGTTTCAATCAGGTCCAATAAGGTCTAATAAGTTTCAATCAGGTCTAATAAGTTTCAATCAGGGCCAATAAGGTCTAATAAGTTTCAATAAGGTCAATACGTTTCAATAAGGTCCAATAAGTTCCAATCAGGTTCAATCAGGTTTAATAAGTTCCAATAAGTTCAGTTCAGATAAGGCCCAATAAGTTCAGGGCCAATAAGTTGAATAGAACGCACCCTTAGTATCAAAGTGTAAGTTTGGTACTAAAGTTACATTTTGATACCAAATGAGTGAATGACTCTATTTTGATATCACTTTACTGAAAGTTTTTTGAGATACCAACGATGAGTTAACACTTTCTCTGGATGGTGCCGCACTGCGTCACTTCTTGCAGAACAACCTCATTGCAAATCTTACCACCACATATATAAGGTTCGCCCAACACATCTTGGCATCTTGCAAGCATAATTGCAGTTTAGAAGAAGATTCATTTCTTATTCTCCGATCCCCCCACTTGAGTTGATAAATTTACTTTTCCTTTTGTTATACATTTTAGACTTATATTTAGATAGTACAATTTCATATATGATCCCAACCCGATATGAAAATATTGAAAGAAATTTGCTCAAGCTGTAGATATTATTGATGAGGTATTTATCATATTTTGAAATTATAGGAAATTTCACACTATTTTAATTATAACGTTAAATATTTGAAATCAAAAACCCGATTTAATGACTAAAATTGTCAATTTACCTATGAATGCACTCAACCTTTTTCTTAATTTTAAAGCATTATCAACTTGTGCTATCCGAAAAAGGTTTGGAAATGTGATAATTATATAAGTAGAAAAATAACGATAATCTCCATTCTACTTTCAAAAAGTACCAAGAAAAGTATTATAGATTCAATTCTTTATTTATTTCGATAGACAAATTCAGTAATTATATTACTCAAAAGTACCAACAAAATCATTTACTTCCTCTGTTTCAAATTAAATATGACACTTTGACATTTCAGACTATTCACACACTTCACTTTGATGGTTTGTGATTGATACGTGAATAAAAAAATAGTCATGTCGGATCTTGTTAGATTCCTCTTAATATGTATTTTTTTAATATATACTTTTTCTAATTTCTACAAATACAAAATTAAAGATATATGTATTCAAAGTTTTGCATTGTCATACGAGAAAAGTAAAAATGTAACAACTATTTTAAAACTCATGATTGTAACCAAAAGAAAATTGTGCACCTCGTACATGTTAGAACAAGAATTTGCTAATTCTAATTCTAAAATAATAACAATATGAGAGGAAAAGTATGCCTAGGAATTATATTATATGTTTCTCTCTTATTTCAAGTAAATAGTATTACGGCTTATTTATAGTTTACAATATTGATTACAACCTTACGTACAAAGCTAAGTTTTCTTCGGTGCAAATTATCTTTACAATAAAATTCATTCCCTTTATATTAGTTAATACTTAACATAGCATAGCTAATAATTAAAGTTTGAATTTCTTCACTTCCCCTCAAACTTGAATAATATTTCACTTACACTTAAAGCTAATTATGCGAAGCATAGCTTTAAGTTTTTCAAATACGTCAATCTTTAAAGGCTTGGTCATGATATCAGCAACTTGTTCCGTAGAGCGACAAAACTCAACCTCAATTTCTTCATTTTTAACAAGTTCTCGAATATGATATATTGTTATTGGAATATCTTGAATAAAATTTAATTTTTCCAACATTTTTTGAAGCCATATGGCATGACATGCTCCCCTTGTTAAGGCTATGTTTTCAGCTTCAGTTTGTTAATAAAGCAACCACTTGTTGTTTCTTGGAAGACTAGGAAGTAATGTTATCTCCTAAATAGAAAACATACTCAAAAGTACTTTTTCGAGTATCAATATCACCTGCCAATCACTGTCAGTGTAACCAACCAACTTTGCCGTATTCGAGTTGGTGTATAAGATGACATGGTCTCGTGTACCATTTACATAACGAAGAATCCTCTTTGCTACTTGCTAATGTGATTGGTGAGGCTTCTCAAATATCTGCTAATTAACCCGACGCCATACACAATATCGGGTCTTACGGAAGCCAAATATCGCAGACTACCAACAATACTCTTAAAATAAGTTGGGTTGACCAATCCTCGCCGCCTTATTTCTCTATTTCGACTCTCTCTGTTACAGGATTCATAATAGGTGATGTTGTATCCATTTTAGACTTCTTTAAGATATATGTGGCATATTTTTGTTGCGACATAAATATCCTTCATAATTTAAATGTACTTCGATGCTAAGAAAATATGACATCAATCCCAAGTCCGTCATTTCAAAATGTTCCATCATGGCTTTCTTAAATTCTTCAACCATGATTTTACTATTTTCAGTGAAGATTAAATCATCAACGTATGAACATAAGATTAATATGTCACCATTATCCTTTGTCTTCACATATAGTGTATGCTCATGTGAACATTTTTCAAAACCATCCTAAGTAATTATGAATCAATACGGGATTACCAAGCACGATGTGCTTATTTTAAACTAACCATATAGAGCTTTCCTTAGTCGATACACTTTATTTTCTTCACCATTCTTTATGAAACCAGGGGGTTGCTTTACATATAGTTCCTCTTGAAGTATTCCATTTAAAAATGCAGTTTTCATATCCATTTGATAAACTTGCCATTTCTTTTGAGCGGCTAGTGACAAGATCATACGAACAATGTCCATTCTAGATAATGGAGCAAACACTTTAAAGAAGTCAATTCCAGGCTTTTTCTTGTAGCCTTTGACTACCAATCTAGCTTTTTAATGATCAACTTCACTAGTAGGTCTATATTTTGTCTTGTATACCCATTTCACCCCAATGGGCTTCATTCCAACCGGCAAATCAGTCAACTTCCATGTTTTATTTTTGATCTCAATAGAATGAATCTCCTCTTGTATTGGTTAGATCCATTTCTCATCAGCTGTAGCTTCTTCAAATAAAACTGGATCACAAACAGAAAAATAAACAAAAGTTCACCAAGGTTTCATCATCGACATCTTCACCAGTAAGACATCATCGATCTCTAGTTACCATATAATCTTTATACTTAGATGGCATCACACACTTTCTTGGAGCAAATTTAGTTGGAGAAGAGGGACCAGATGTTGGAGATACATCTTCAGGTCGTGTGATCTGAATATAAATATCCTCCTGCTGATCGTGAAGTTGTAGTACTTGATTCTTTATTGGTTTCAATAAGGAGTGTACCGTCAATATTGATACCATTTGTTTGATTCCACGGCCATGCTTCATATTTAATGAAAAAAACATCTCTGCTGACTATAACCTCTTCTTTTACGGGATAGTAAAATTTATATCCCTTTGTCAAAAAACTATAGTCAATAAATATACATTTATGACTTTTATCATCAAGCTTCTTTCTCCTTTGATCTGGTACATTCGCATAAGTGACACAACCAAAAACTCTCAAATAGGATGCATCCTGCTTATTCCCGCTCCAAGCTTCTTCGGGTGTCATTCCACGAACACTCTTTGTAGGACATATGTTTAACAGATATGCAGCACAACAAACTGCTTCAGCCCATAATGGCTTTGGCAAAGATTTTTCTTTTGACATACTTCTTGCCATTTCAAATATTGTTCTATTCTTCCTCTCTGCTACACCACCATTTTGCTGTGGTGTGTAGCTAGTTGTTAGTTGTCTGTGAATACCTTCCTTTTTGCAATAATTAGATCGAGAATTCATCAGATGTAAATTCTCTACCTCGATCAAACCGTAGTGTCTTAATGAGAAAGCCACTTTGCTTTTCCACAAATGCTTTAAACTCCTTAAACTTTTCAAAAGTTTCAGATTTTTTCTGTAAAAAATTAATCCAATTTTTTTTACTGAAATCATCGACAAAAAGTAAAAAGTATCTCTTTTTGGTAAGAGATTCTACCTCAAATGGTCCACATATATCTGTATGAACTAACTCCAACGGCTTCATAGCACATCTTGATTTTCCAAAGGGAAAAGAGTCTCGGTGATGCTTTTCGAGAATGCAACCTTCACAAAGGTCACCATGAGTATCAATAAGAGATAGACCTTTAACCATTTCCTTTTGAGCTAATAATTTCAAGCCCCAAAAGTTCAGATGACCATAACGCAAATGCCATAACCAATTATGGTCTTTCATCATTGCCTGCAAACTCATAATTGTTTTTTTGGTTGGGTAGATAAAGGAAACATGCGATTCTTCATCTTTTTCACTCTTGTAATAACTTTGTTATCTTTTCCTTTGATCTCGCAAATGCCATTTTGAATATAAATTGTGTGCCCCTTCTCAGTAAGTCGGTCGATGCTCAATAAATTCCAAAATATGTCAGGCACATAATACACATCAGCAAGAGTGACATTATTACCATCTTTTGATTGAATATTCATGTTACCTTTGCCTTTTACAAGAACTTTGCTTTCATTTCCATAGCTAACTTCTCCACTTATCGATTCATCCAAGTAAAACAACAATTCCTTTTTTCCTATCATGTGATTGCTACACCTTGTGTTAAGATACCAAGTATTGCTTATTTCGTTGATTGGTCCTTCTTTACATGCAAAAACCAAATTCTCCCCCGCTTCAGCGACATTAGCTCGTTCAGTTTGGTTTCCTTTCAATTTGGCTCAACAGTCATGTGCATAATGTCTGAAGTGTTCACACTTGTGACACTGAATCTTTGATTTATTCCGGTGTACAAACGGTGTCTTTTTCTGGTCTCTAGTGGATCTGCTTTACAAATTTTTATCCCTGTTATAAGAAGAGAAATTACCACCTTTTCCTCTACCATGACCTCGTCCACGACCACCATGATAGCCACCAAGGTAAGTCACATTTGCTCTACTTTAATTTGTAAAGCTTGTTCTGAATTGGAACTTTGATTACCTTGTTGCCTCATTCTTTCCTCATGTGACGACAACGAATCCAACAACCTTTCAATGGACAAGGTTGACAAATCATGCGCCTCTTCAATTGCGGAAGCAACATTATCGAAATCGCTATTTAATGATCGTATAATCTTTTGTACTACCCTCTCATCGGTAATGTTCTCTCCATTAATCTTCATTTGAATAATAGTTGATTGCACACGATCGTAATATGTCGAGATTGATTTCGAGTCATCCATGCTTAGTGACTCGAATTCCCCTCGCAACGTTTGTAAACGTATCTGCTTGACACGATCATCGCCTTTGTAAGATTTTAGCATAATCCTCCAAGCTTCATTAGATGTCTTTGCCATAGGTATTTTAAAAAATGCAGGCTCCTCTATTGCTTGAAAAATAAAGTATAATACCTTTTGATCTTTTCTCCGTGTCTCCAATAATGTATTTTTTGCATCTTGAGACAATACTTGGAATGTAGTTGCATCTGTAAAATCTACGAATCCTTTTTCCACAATCTCCGACACATCTTGTGAGCGAAAAAATACTTTTAATTGGATGGACCAATTATCATAATTTTTTCCATTCAATTTAGGGAGTTGCACCTATTTGCAACGGTAGAGGTTGACATAATTTCTCAAATAAATATTATGGTTTTTGATACTAAATGTTCGAACAAGAATTTGCTAATTCTAATTCTGATATAATAAGAATATGGAAAAGTATGCCTAGAAATTATATTATATGTTTTTCTCTTATTTCAAGTAAATGATATTACGGCTTATTTAATTTACAATATTGATTAAAACCTTACGTACATTGCTAAGTTTTCTTCAGTGCAAATTATCTTTACAATAAAATTCATTCACTTTATATTACTTGATACTTAATACTACCTCTGTTTTTATTTAGTTGCAACGTTTTGACTTTCACGCTTGCCAATGTACAATTTCAAATCGTTTTATCTCTAATTGTATGTAAGTAAAAATTATAAAAATTTGATATTATGAAAGCTTACATCGAAACGAATCAAACAAGACCCCACATGACTATATTTTGTTTAACATATAATTCAATAAATGTGGTCAAATAAGAGAACATGAATAGTGCAATTTGTCAAACGTTGCAACTAAAAAAGAACGGAGGTAGTATAACATAGCTAATAATTCAAGTTTGAATATCTTCACAACAGTCTACAGTTTACACTCCTACTAGTCACGTTTTACACACAAAGAAAACTCATGAAACAATTCTACACTTTCTTCTGTTTAAGATTCTATAAATTCCCCCCTTGTTCATTCATCATTCTCGTACACAAATCCTTATTTACTATCAATAATGGAGATTACTCCGAAATTTTCTCGCCTTCTACATTTCTCTATCTTGTTTCTCTCACTCTTCACCTTCTCTACGTCTACTGACTTCCCAATCTGCAACACCCACGACCAAACCGTCCTCCTAAAAATCCGAGATCATTTTGGCGGCCCTAACGGCCGCCTCTCGGACTGGGATAACAACACAAATTGCTGTTCAGATTGGAACTTCGTAGGGTGTGGTACAGACGGCAAAGAATATGGTCGCGTTGACACAGTCACATTCAGTCGCTCCTGGGGTCTTTCGGGCACTATACCTTCAGATTTCGGTAACCTGCCTTTCCTCAGCTTCTTCATTTTAGCAGATAACATTGACGTCAAGGGAACTATCCCCAAGTCCCTTGCCAAGCTCAAAAAACTATATCACCTCGATCTCGGCATGAACAGCTTAACCGGACCTATTCCTGAAGAGATCTTCAAGTTAAAGAGCCTCAAAGTAGTCGATCTCTCCTCGAATCATTTATCCGGAGTGATTCCATCGTCGGTCTCGGCGTTGTCGTCACTTTCGGAGTTCAATGTCTCCCATAATAAGCTCACTGGCTCGTTGCCTCCGTTGTCTAAGAGCTTGAAGAGCCTTGATGTGAGTTATAATCAGCTTTGTGGTGCTATCCCGAGTGGGCTGAAGCGTTTTAGTCGGGGAAGATTTGCGCACAACAAGTGCTTATGTGGTCCTCCTTTGGCTGCTTGCAAATGACATTAGAGTTGAACACGGCCGTTTGAATGATGCGAGCAAATAAACTGTTTGGGCCGCGTCCTCGTAGACATGGCTTAAGTTTGTGATTTAATGAATTTCTCATGTAACCCCAGAAAAAAAGAAAAATGGTTCTTTCTTTTTTTTTTTTATCCTTATCGAAGTAAAATAATTCCATGATCCCCTACACTCTAATTAAATTGAGTGAGTTTAGATTTGTCTTCAGTTGAAAGCAAAAGTTGTTTATTATGAGAAAGTACTTTTTCCATTTCACTTTGTAAAGGGAAGGTGTAAAATAGATTTTTCTCAACTTAAATCTTGTGTCCCATCATTTTGTGTATCACTTAATTAGTTGATCATAAGAGTTAAGACGTGTTCTCTTAGAAATTTGCTTCTTGAATCTTAAATTATTTGCCTCATTTTAGTCATTTGTGTTTTCATGATTTTAAGACTAAACTTTGACTATTAATATATACTACCTCCGTTCTGTTTTAGTTGCAACGTTTGACAAATTGCACTATTCATGTTCTCTTATTTGACCACATTTATTGATTTATATGTTAAACAAAATATAGTCATGTGTGGTCTTGTTTGATTCGTTTCGATGTAAGCTTTCATAATATCAAATTTTTATAATTTTTACTTACATACAATTAGAGATAAAACGATTTGAAATTGTACATTGGCAAGCGTGAAAGTCAAAACGTTGCAACTAAATAAAAACAGAGGTTGTATATAGTTAAATGTAAAAAAAGTTTGAAACAAAAGCATTATAATAGATCTAATCAGATTCTCCACGATAAAGTTCTTTTTACTTGAAATATTGACACTATTCACAATCATAAAGAATCTTCTAAATTATTCTCAATATATAAGAAAATAAATATAGCCATGTCATGTAATATTTGTTTTTTTATGTCCTTTTTTTTTAATATTTGCAACATTTTGAATTTTTCACTAATTATATTTTAACTTTGACCATTTTGTATATATACTGAATAATTGTTACCATGTACTAAATCTATTCGTATTGACTTGCTACATTTGTTTTTGCATAATTTTCAATGTGTTATTTTGATCGTGAATATCTCATCATATTCCATCTAAGAGAAAATTATAAATCAACATGTTGAACCCTAGTCTTCATGACGACAAATGAATAAAGATACAAACTAAGTTATAAACTAACAAATTGTTTAGCGAATGGAAATCTGCTAGGTATCACCAAATTGATCAAAGAGAATGCTAAGTCTAAGGAAGAAATCAAACGGGATTTTGAGGAATAAGTAAAGATGCTCAAGAAACTAGTACTAGAGTTACATTGGAGCAAAAAGATCAAGCGAGACTTTTTATCTTTTAGTTCCTATGTAAGGAGCAAGTAAGTTCTAGTAAGGAACACTTGGATATGTAAAGAGAATGTCTAACTGTTTCTTTCTACGGAACATGCATGTTGGTACAATTAATCTAAGATAAAGGAACTAAGTAGCAGTAATAGGAACTTGTTAAATGATATAATGTGCAACATTTAAAACATATCAGTTGAGTTTTTAAAGGCTAAAATTTAGGAAAGATAAAGTTAAAGAATTTATTTGATTAAAGTCGAGTTTAAAGAAAATCTCTTTTATGTACTTCCTCGGTTTCAATTTAGTTGTGACACTTCCTATTTTAGGAAGTTTTAGTTTAGTTGTGAGGTATAGCCTTAAGAACTGAATTGGAAAGTGAAGGTACAAACTTAGCACTATTAATTATTATGCAAGTGGATCATTGTTGAAGCATGCTTAAATGGACTGAAGGCGTGTTGGAGACTAACTTATTGTGGGTTTAGTCATCCCTCATCAGTATTAGTGTTTCATTAATATGGCATTATCGTAGACACAAAAAATAGTCAATTAGTCATATTGGTCGTGCTCAAAATTCAACTTTCGATCCTTCCAACAACATCCTTCCTTAATAGATAGCACTCTCAAATCTGAATCGATTGTTCAACGTTGTCAACAAACAAGGACAAATTAATTAATAAGAGTGTTGGGTGGACGAAGTGATGCTGCGCTGGTACCTATATGATAGTTATCAATTTGAGATCTATCAGCACACTATTACTGCCCACATTATAACAAAATTAAAAGTGTAAACTGGTATCCAATACCATTGTAAATGTTACTCAAGTTAGTTACACTGCAACTTTTATGGTCCCAATCAAAAAAGATATGAGTATCAAAATATCTTGTAGATACCACATGTTGAAAGTTTAACAATTCTCAAAGAAAGTTATCCTACAAAGTAAAAGAAAACCATTTGTCCAACATGAAAGAAAAAGCAAGTGTCTCCATTGTTTATATATGAAAGTTCCTTTGAACATTTTTTTTGTTAGACGACGGCCATAAAGTGTTAAGAATAAGGAGGCTAGATGTCTTTAGGAGGATATATTTCTTGTCTATTATCAACCGCAATGTACAGCCATATATACAACTATACAAAACCCTAAAATACCCAACTTTCCTAAAAACATGCTAGGAAAGATATACAAGAAAACTCCTAAAAGATAATTACAAACTAGGAAAATATATTCACAATATTTCCTTAATACCTCCCCTCAAGTTGGAGCATGAAATCTCGAATGCCCAACTTGCGTAGGAGAAAACTAAACTGAGGACGCCCAAGAGCTTTTGTAAGGATGTCAGCTAACTGATGACCAGTAGGAACATAACAAGTAGATAAATAGTTAGCTAATAACTCATCCCGAAGAAAGTGGCAGCCCACCTCGATATGCTTCGTACGATCATAAAACACAGGATTCTTAGCAATATGCAAAGCCGATTGATTGTCGCAGAATAAACGCATAGGCTGAGAATGAAGAACACCAAGAGATGACAACAAGGATTTTAACCACTTCAACTCACAAGTAGTGACAGCCATGGAACGGTATTCCGCCTCAGCAGAAGACCTAGAAACTGTTGGTTGTTTCTTGGTTTTCCAAGAGATCAAAGAATAACCAAGAAAAACCAGACAACCAGACAAGGATCGTCGTGTCATAGGGCAAGCTGCCCAGTCACTATCACAATAAGCAGAAAGACATAGATCATTGCGAGAACGAAGAAGAATACCTTGTCCTGGGCTCCCTTTAAGATAACGAAGAACACGAAGAGCTGCTTCCCAGTGAAGGACCATAGGAGCACTCAAAAACTGAGCAAGAGTATGAACTGCATAACTGAGTTCTGGCTGAGTCACAGAAAGATATACAAGACGACCAACCAAACAACGATAACGATCTGGATCAGACATAAGCACATCTTTGACTAAGGCCAAACGACGATTTTGTTCCATTGGTGTGTCAATAAGCTTACAATCCAACATACCAGACTCACTCAAAACATCCAACGCATACTTGCGTTGAGAAAGAAAAAGACCCTCAGAACTCCGAGCCACCTTAATACCAAGAAAATACTTAAGGACACCAAGATCTTTCATATAAAATTGAGAACTAAGATACTGTTTAAAACGAGAAACGACATCAGGGAGAAGAGCCACCAATAATAAGATCGTCCACATACACCAAGACATGAAGAGAAACCGTGCCCTTAGTATAGCAAAACAGAGAATAATCAACATAAGAACGCTGAAACTCATAAGCAAGCAAAGCAATAGACAATTTAGCAAACCATTGTCGAGGGGCCTGCTTTAAACGATAAAGAGATTTGCGCAATCGTCAAATCTTAGTAGGAGAAGAAGATGTATAGCCCAGGAGGAAGAGTCATATATACCTCTTCGTCCAAATCACCTTGAAGAAAAGCATTATGAACATCCATTTGGTTCAATTGCCAGTTGCGAGCAGCAGGAACAACTAAGAGGAGATGAACAATACCCATTTTAGCAACGGGAGCAAATGTTTCATTATAGTCGATACCAGCCACTTGGCGATTCCTATGAACAACCAAACGACCCTTAAGTCGTTCCACAGTACCATCACTAGCATATTTTATTTTATAGACCCAACCACTACTAATAGCACGCTTACCAATAGGTAAATCTTCTAAAGTCCATGTACGATTACGTTCAAGAGCGCTAATCTCGGCTTACATAGCCTGACGCCAACCAGAATCTAAAATAGCTTCCCGATAACTCTTAGGCTCAACACCTTTAGTGACAGCTGCAAGAAAACACTGATAAATTATCATAATTAACACAACAAGCTATGTCAAAAGGCTTACCAGACGAAGAAACTGGAAGTGCAGGCGGAGGAGGGGGGTCTATATGATCTTGAACAAGGACCGTATTAGTAACATAATCCTAAAGCTTGACTAAAGAAGTTTTTACACGATGTCCACGACCCAGCAGATCACTAGGCTGAATAACAGAAGTATCACACTCGATAGTGCCAATACGAACAGAAGAAGGAGACGTTACATTAGAACAACACTGTCCACTAGCACGAGAAGGGGTGCGTGGCAGAGCAGACGTGTTAGAAGCAATCGGAGAATAATGCTCAGGAACGACATCAAACACTTCAGAAATATCATCCATGTCATCCCAAACAACAGATTGATTTAAGTACGGATTCCATTGAGCATGAGAAACATCATACATGGAATCATAATATGGAAAAGAATCCTCAAAAAATTGCACATCACGACTAATAAAGAAATCACCAGATTCTAAGTCGAATAATCGCCACCCCTTTTTGCCAAAAGGATGACCAACAAAGATACACCATCTTGATTTTGAATCAAATTTATCCTTACGATTGCGATTAGTAGCATAAGCTAAATACCCCATAACACGAACATCCGTATAAGGCGGAACTACACCATAAAGACATTCAAAAGGACTTTTACCATTTAGAAGGGGAGTATTATATGCCACCTTCTGATGGGGGGTAATGTCCTCGGTGGCTCTGTCTGGCATTATATGCCACCTTCTGATGGGGGATGAATATCCTCGGTGTCTTTGTCTTCTGTTATGATGTCTGGCATTATATGCCACCTTCTGATGGGGGATGAATATCCTCGGTGGCTTTGTCTTCTGTTATGATGTCTAGCATTATATGCCACCTTCTGATGGGGGATGAATATATCCTCGGTGGCTTTGCCTTCTGTTATGATCTATGACGTTATATGTCACCTTCTAATGGGGGATGAATATCCTCGGTGCCTATGCCTTCTCTGTACTCGCCAAGTAACCAAAGGAAGTTTTCTGATAATGAAATGTGATAATGGAGATTATATGAATGAAAATGACATTTATATTCCTGATTCGAAGTGTATGTTTATGAAATGGTTTTACTATATTCTCTTCTCCCTGTTTGCAAATAAAATAAATTGAAATGAATTTACGTTGTTATAGTAGTATGTTACTGAGCCTCGGCTCATGACGTTTTGTTTTTCTATTTTAGGTATGCATACGAAGATGGGATGACGTAGCAGTGAGGATTAAATTACTTTAATTCATGCAACTATGACGGTTATGTAATCCAAGTTTATGATCACTAAATTACGTAACATTAGCTATTCTTAAGCTATCTATATATATTTGTAGAATTACTACCACTATTATAGAGGTTTAGTTATATGAAAGAATGTTACCTTGTTACTTTCCTGGGCGGAGAGTACGACAGTGACGCACCGACTAAGCTAGGAAGGTCTCAGCTGCTAATCTTTGTAATTAATTAACCTAATAGCGATGCTTAGAAGTCGGGGCGTTACAGAGTGATATCAGAGCAAAGGTTCTGAGGACCATATGTAAAACTCGGGATCTCATGCCAACGAGTTTTTAGGAAAAAAGAAAGTTAAAATGAGAAATAGGATATAAAAAGAAATAAAAGAATTATTAACAATTAGGTTATAAGTTATAAAATGGTTTTAAGAAGGAAACGTATATGATTATGAAAATGGTAAATAAAAATAATATGAGCGTGAGTGTTAGGAACAGGACGGGAAATATTTTATACTATTTTCTCTATGATGCTTGTACACGAACATTTGATGATTCTAATACCATTAATGTATTAGAAATGGCTTCAAGTGAAAGTGATCCCACTAATAGCGTAAATGGAAA